>NC_141025.1:68700000-68955000 GCF_052040795.2 Danio rerio
AGTGTCTGTTTAAACAATTATTTTTTAATGTAGTTCAATTTGTTAATTTTAGTATACAATTTTTTATCACTAAGAGTTTTACACAAGGGTTAATGTATACTGTTCAAACACTAAACTTCGCTTTAGTTGACACTGGATGTGTTAACCGTGTTAAGCTAGAATTACTAAAACTGAAACTAACTATATATATAGCTGAATAGAAATGTGTTCAGCTAAACAAAAACCGCTAAAGATGCAAACTGAACTGAAATTTAATCAAATTTTTTAATTAGTAAATAAAAAAAATGTTTTTAAAATACAAAACTATAATAACATTGACGATTACAGGTACAAAATATTGCTATATAAAATACAAAATGCTATACTAAATGTAATGTAATGTAAAATTAAATGTTTATTCATGAGGTGGTGTGTAAAATTGTTCTCATCCAAATGATGAAACAGTATTACCATAATAAATGTTTTTTTGTCACAGCACAATATGAAACTTAAATAATAAGGCATAATATGAATCTTTTTTTTTTCCGTCCATACATTATATACAGTTGAAGTCAGAATTATTAGCCCTCCAAAATTATTTGCCCTCCTGAATTATTAGCCCTTCTGTGTATTTCCCCAATTTCTGTTGAACAGAAACAAGCTATTTTCAACACATTTCTAGACATAATAGTTTTAATAACTCATTTCTAATGACTGATTTATTTTATCTTTGCCATGATGACAGTAAATGATATTTTACTAGATATTTTTCAAGACACTTCTATGCAGCTTAAAGTGACATTTAAAGGCCTAACTAGGGTAATTAGGCAAGTCATTGTAAAATGATGATTTGTTCTGTAGACAATTGAAAACAAATATAGCTTAAAGGGGCTAATAATATTGACCTTAAAATGGTTTTAAAAAAATTTAAAACCTGTTTTTTTTCTTGCCGAAATAAAACAAATAAGACTTTCTTCAGAAGAAAACCTTTTATAGGAAATACTCTGTTAAACATCATTTGGGAAATATTTGAAAGAGAAACAAAATTTACAGAAGGGCTAATAATTTTGACTTCAGCTGTATATATTGTCATATTGCACTCCTCTAATGTCTGCTTTTACCTCTAATCTGTTAGATATCAGTGGTGGCTCTCAGACAGTTGCCACATGTGGAGGAGAAACTTTGTGTGTGATCAACTGTGAGTCAGGACTGGTGCTGAAGAAATACAAGGTTCCTGGTGAGGTGAGTGCAGAAGTTCTTTGCAGTACTGATCTTACCAAATCAACATTTAGAATTGTAATCAGCTCTTTTAACCTACAGTTTTAAATGAAAGGTTAGCTGTCGATTATTAGGCCAAGACATGCAGACAGTGTGGCGTGGTGGCTCAGTGGTTAGCACTGTGGCCTCACAGCAAGTAAGTTGCTGGTTCCAGTTTCGGCTGGGCCAGTTGGCGTTTCTGTGTGGAGTTTGCTTGTTCTGTTTGCGTGGGTTTTTTCCGAGTGCTCTGGTTCCCCCCACAGTTTAAAGACATGCGCTATAGGTGAATTGGGTAGGCTAAATTGGACATAGTGTATGAGTGTGTGTGTGAATGAGATTGTATGGGTGTTTTCCGGTTCTGTGTTGGGGCTGGAAAGGCATCCACTGTGTAAAACAAATGCTGGAATAGTTGCAGAACATTCTGCTGTGATGACCACTGATAAGTAAAGGACTTAGTCAAAGGAAAATGAATGAATGAATGAATGAATGAATATGCAGACAATTTGCTCACGGGAAAACATACAGTATACATTGTGAGTAAATAAAAGAGTTTAACTGTAAATGCATTGCATTATATAGTTTTATATAGTATTATGACACTGTAATGTTATAAAGCAGGGTTTTAAATTTAGTGACTCATTTTTCCGAAAATAACTGCAGTTGTGTTTTTACAATTATTATTACATTAAAATAAATGAGAAAGCAAACAGGAAGTGTTTTGAAGGGGGTGGGGCATGGCTCTGATACCATGGTCAGAAGATTTGTTGAGAAACTAAAATAAGGTGACGTAAAAAAATCATTAAACTATTTAGGTGGAAGTGACAAACTACAAGCTTTGAATGTTTACTGCAAATTGTGCCACTGTTTTTTAGCACACCAGCTTACACTGTAAAAAATGCTGGGTTCAACACAATTCCTTCATGTTGTCCCAACACCAATCGATTAATTAAACTTAGTAATTTGTACAAATGTAAGTGGTTTTAACATAAAACAATTAAGTTGTCCTAAAAAAAAACAATAACAATTGTGTTGTTTCAACTAATTTTAATAAATAGTTTGAAGAAGAAGCAAAGGTCATTTTAAAGTCTATTAATATCCTTGAAGGTCCAGTGAAATTAGTATCTGTCACAGTCACCAGCGATCTAATGCTTGCAGAAAGCTGGAGAACTACAGATCTGTCACTGAACCTGACTACAAATAACATCATGCACCTCATGCACACCAGTTCCTTATTCCCTCTGATTACACACACACATTCTTAATGGTTACACACTGTAAAAAAATGCAGGGTTCCACACAAATCATTCATGTTGTCCCAACACAAATTGATTAGGTTAACTTAACACTTTTAACATTTATGTGGATTGAACATAAAAAAATTAAGTTGTCCCAATGAAAATTTCAAGAATTGTGTTGTTTCAGCTTATTTAAATAAGTAGTTTGTGCGAGCAAAAAAAAAATATTTTGAGTGCATAGACTATTTATACACCCTAGTTTTACACACTCTTTGCTGAGTCTTGTTTCTGTATTTCTGTTAACATTACAAAGTATTTCCCCCTTGTCTTGTCTTCTGGTGGATATGACCTTTTTTCCTATTTGTTCTGATTGCCTGCACAACTTTCCTGTAATAAACTGCATGTGGATCCGCACATCCGTTGTCCAGTGTCTGATCGTTACAGTATCAGTATATTAGTTTGAAGGATATCTATACGCTAGTGTAATCCAAAACAGTGACAACATTCTCATTTAGAAGATCTTAAACTGATATAAACATCTAAAGCTTGCAGTTTTTCACTTCTACCCAAATGGATCAATGTTTTTTTTTTCACACCACCTAAAACTTTAGTTTCAGTTTTTCATCAAATCTTGACCTATCAAATGCTCTCTAGTATCTCTAGCGAACACGGGGAGAACATGCAAACTCCACACAGAAATGTCAACTGGCTCAGTCGGGACTCAAACCACCGACCATCTTGTTGTGAGTGCCCGACTGTCATCCAGTACCTGTAAATTTAGGTTTGTGTCTGCTGTTGTCTTGCAGGATTTTTTCTCTTTAGCCTGGTCCACTGTGCTGATGTCCAGAACAGGTGGCTCTGCCCGTCCCTGCAATATCCTGGCTGCTGGAGGAAAGAGAGGTTGTGTGAAGCTCATCCATCCCCGAGTCAACCTGGCATTTGGAGAGTTTCGCGTCAGTCGACGTGCCATTTCCATAATGCGCTTCAATCCACGCAAACCCACCTTTCTCTTCAGTGAGTAAAACAAATCTTACTTAGACTGAAAGATGGCACATTTGAGCTAAATAGACAACTAAAAGTCACTTTATTTCTATTTGTAGCTGGGACGTATGATGATAAGATCTTTTTGTGGGACATCGGTGGACTGGATCAGGATTACAACTTTAAAAACAGGTATTATTATTGAATTTTCAGTAAACAGTGGAAGAAATAAGTATTCAACACGTCACCATTTTTCTCAGAAAACATATTTCTAAAGGTGCCGTTGACTTGAAATTTTTGCCAGATGTTGATAGCAACCAAAGAAATCCATAAATGCAAAGAAAATAATATTAATTAGCTTACAAATGAAGTTAAGTGTATTAAAATGAAATGACTCAGGGAAAAAGTATTGAACACATGAAGAAAGGAAGGTGTAGAAAGGCAGTGAAAGCCCAGACAGCAGCTGAAATCTCTCAGTAGTTCTTCAGCAACCCTCTACCCTTCCTCATTGTAAATGAATATCAGCTGCTTTATGTTTTGTTTTTACGCATTTTTATTATTTGTTTTTATTTTTATTTTACTTGTTTCTTTTATTCTTGTTTATGTAAAGCACTTTGAATTGCCACTGTGTATGAAATGTGCTATATAAATAAACTTGCCTTGCCTTGCCTTGCCTTGCTTCAGTCCAACATCTACATTAGAAGGATGATGAAGATGAAACCGGAGTGGACGTTTCAGCAAGACAATGATCCAAAACACAGCCAAGGAAATTCTCAAATGGTTTTAGGGAAAGAAAACAAAGCTGTAAAATGGCCCAGCCAATCACTTGATTAAATCCAGTAGGAAAATTAAAATAAATATCAGATTTAATAAACAAAACCCACAGAATCATTAAGATTTGTACACTGTTGAGGTCTTTGAAAAATATGACGTGTTTAATACTTCCCCCACTGTGAATGCTCAAATACCTCTCACTTTTATGGTTGCCATCAACATCTGGTAAAATCTCCTGTTGCATTTTTTTGTGATTCACAGTAAGCTGCTAACACTGGAGACGAGCTCCACTCCTCTTCATCTCGCTCTGCTCCCCTCGTCCCCAGACACACATCTGCTTTCAGGCTGTGATGAAGGCCTGTATTGCTTTGACGTCCAGCTCAGTAAAAACACACAGAAGAGGTCCGAGTTCTTCATCACTTCACATCTGATCATCGCTTCCTCTGCTGGTTAATTTTCAGATGTTGTTAAAGAAGAAGCTTCTGCATTCAAACTCACATTTTTGCTTTTTGTTGTTTTTCAGAAATGAAGAGATTGAGATCGTATTTCCAATTTACAAGAAAAATGACAAGAAAAACAACTACCGGACTATTGATGGATTGAGCTTCCTTTCTGATGATGTAGTGGGTAAGCCTACATTTTAAAAAATGCAGGAGCATTTCACTGAACTATATATCTAACGGGTCACACTTTATTTTGATGGTCCTTTTGTTGAATTTAAGTTACATTGCATCTAAATTCCAACTGATTCTCATTAGATTATAAGAAGACTGTTAGGTTGGGGCTAGAGTTAAGGCTGATTTATACTTCTGCGTCTGACGTGCACCTCTCAAAAAATGTAACTACATGTCGCAACGACGCGTATCGCAAGCTCTGTGATTGGTCGGCTTGGTAGCGCTGATGAGTCTGGGCGGGACCGAGAGCCGTGTGAATGGTGCGATAGTTTACAAGTGTGGAGTCCCGTGAAGGAGCTCCTGAGGAAAAGTTTTGTTTTGTGTTTACCTCATAGTTAAAGTTGTTGCACCTCCGCCGGTTCCTGCCTTAAAAGGAGCGAGTTTAAGCCACTTGTACATCACGGAAGTGTTTAGGAAAAGCAAAATAGCAGCAAAGAAACTCGACACAGAGGAACATTTACACCTCACTGCCAACTACCGTTTCGGAAGTGTTAATGCCGACTAACAGAGACAGCTCGCAGAAGTATAAATGCACTGCTACGCACGTTGCATGCGCCGTGGATTACGCCGGTCACTTGACGCAGAAGTATAAACCAGGCTTTAGTGGTAGTTGACTTGAATTTACAAAGTTTCTTATAGTCAGTTAAATGTCTGTTTAGCAGCAGTACTAACAGATATTAAGCAGACAGTCTATACTTAAATGAACCATCAAAATAAAGTGTTACCTATCTAACATATAGTGATATTTTGATTTGCTGTGATATATATTGTGAGGGTACCCTTGGTAGTGGAAACGCAAGCCTGATAAAGGTGAACTGTACCGTCCCGAACCATACCGTACTGTACCAGTCAGTTGAAACGTGCTATTGGTAGCGCTGATAAGTGTGGGTGGAGGTGTGAGCCCGATGCATCGAGTGTTTACAAGTGTGGAGTCCCGTGAAGCAGCTCCTGATGGAGACTGTTTTGTGTTTACCTTATATTTAAAGTTGTTGCATGTCTGTCGATTCCAGCCTCAAAATGAGCTAGTTTGAGCCACTTGTAGATTAAGGTAGTGTTCAGAAAAAACAAAACACCCGAGAAGAAACTCGACACAGAGGACCATAAACACCTACTGCCAACTAGTGTTTCAGAAGTGTTATTGCAGAGCAACACAAACAGCGCACAGAAGTATAAATGCTCGGCTATGCCCATTGCATGCACCATGGGTTACGCCGATCACTTGACGCAGAAGTATAAACCAGGCTTCATCTGTAAAATTAAGAGGAAGTGATGGGCTCTGAAGATAATGTTGACAGCAACTACCCATTTTTAATATGTTTGCACAACAGAAACTGGGAACCATTTTAGTTCTAAGAACACCATTTAGGGGAACTAAATACTTGTCCTTAAATAGTTTTTCTGTATATTTAACACCTGGAAATGTTTCCATAAAATTGTACCTAATATAAGGCTGTGCTTATTCTGTGTGATATTTACACTTAAAGGTGCTTTATTTAAGTTTTTGACTCTACTAAAGCATAAAAATACAGTAATGCTTTCAAATATTTAAGAAACCTGCTAAGTGAACACACAAGTGTAACTCCGCCCATTGCCAGTTTACCCAGTTATACAGTTGTGCAGCTGAAAATGTGACCTGTGGAGGACAGTAGCATCCTCCGAAATGAGAAGCAGATTCAGAGTTATAAAAATCCATATGAGGTGGTTTTAAAATTGACAAATAATACAAATGTTACAAACATAAACGTTAGCTGAGCAGCTTACAGTGTAAGGCTTGATATTCAGGCACGCTCGCTCCTGTTGGTGACATTAATCTTGCAGTCTGCGTGTCAGTTACAGTGGAGGAGCGGCCCCGTGGAAAACCCCACTCCAATATGTTAAATTTGGGCTGTCAATCCTAAATAATGCACATTTAAAAACAAAGTGGCCTTGAATGTATTAATGATAGTTTTTATTAATTATGATATTTAAATTTTTTGTTAGCATCCAAGAGCCACATGCAGGGCTCAATCTATCTGTGGAGCTGGAGTGCCACACGGGCATCATGGAACAGCAGAAAGAAAGAGGTGCCGGCTGTTATTCTGGCAGAGCTGCAATGGTCCAGTACTGACATCCCATACCTGTCTCTAGGCACCTGTCCAGGTATCCATGTTTATTTTTGTCTTTTATGTACTACATAGTGTGCCACTATAAATATGCAGAATCTGTCTTGGCAATGATCTTATGTAGATTTAGTCAGCCCAGTAATGCCCACTTCCAAAATGCAGAAAATCTAAATACAATTTTTTTTTGTAGGTTATGGTTATGTAGTATGTGGAGATGAGCAAGGCAGACTATGGATGTATCATATTACAGACACCATGATGGAAAACTTCAAGAGTGGAAAAACAATCTCAGCCACTGAGGTGAGTGAACCGTTGTAGGACATGTTAAAGCAACAGTTCACCTAAAAATACAAATGTACTTACCATTTACTTTCCCTGATGCAGTGTAGCCACCGATTTTCTATGGAAAGTACCTAAGCTCTGCTTGAAAAGTCACTAGAAGATGTCATACATAAATTTGCATATTACTGACATCATTGCGTCGAACTGTTTCTGTTTGTTTAATAGTCTATGGTTTAATTGATATTTATATGTGCACTATGTTTTATATATACATTTCAATTTGATTACATTTATTGTTGTTTGAATACAGTATCAGTGTAGATGTGCAGTGTTTTAATGTAACCTCTCAGACGTAGATAAATTTTAACAATATTTAACTCTATTTTAACAATCTAGGTGCAAAGTCTAAAGCGAAAGGAGCAAAAGCATTAAGGGCTTGTCCGAATCCACTTTTGCTATTTTAAAGATGGAAAAATATGCTCTGCGCCCTGGCACATGGTCTAACATGGTTGTGCTTATTCTCTTAATGAGTTCTGGGTGTGTTTTGAGCATAGCGTGCATTAAACCAATCAGAGTCTTATCTCACAATCCCTTTAAGAGTCAGTTGTGTCACGCAATGGCGCATTTGCTATTTACATGGCGGACTTTGTAAGAGGAAAAACTGAATGCTTGACTAAACAGACCATCTGCAGCGCGAGGATAAATAACGAGCCTCCTCCATTTGGCCTCTTTACTTTCTCTTTACTTTACTCCTTTACTTACTTGATTAAGGAAACGTTGTATGCACTCCACTGAAGACATGGATTAGCCTACATATTTATTTCCTTTTCTAAGCCCCTGTAAAACTATTTAGTTTGTCAGCTAATGAATAAATGAACAAAAATAATAACACGTCCTATTCTTATGCCCCATATGGTGATGCAGACATCTCCAAAACCCTAACCGTACGTTCACACCGAAAGCGGCGACAGCGTCAAAGTAGCTGGAAGTCATTCATTTTCAATGAGAGCCTGCGGCGATAAGCGGCGAGGAGCAGCGCGGCGCGTCTTCGCCGGCGTGAGCGTCGAGGAGAGTTGAAATAAAGTCAACTTTATGGTAATGAGCTATGACGCGGTTCGGCGGCAAGCAATCAGAATGAAGACGTCCATCGCTTGATAGCAGTTCAGAGAACACAGACCAGTGAACTTTGGTTCCGACCACAGTTGTTCCCAAGGGTTTGATTATTGCGGTCGCCGGATTTCCAATTATTTCCAATTTTTTCCTGCAGGAACATACATTAAATAAGTTACTGGTGACTTACTGATGTTCATTAATGTTATATAAATTTATCTTAAAAAAGTGGGAATCTCACGCGATGTGATGGTACAAAACAGTACTGCTGCTTCAGGATATTTCAGACATATGGACACATATTGGATAAACAGAGCAAAGCCACACCACACGCAACTTGATCTTCCATTGTTGTATGAATTTGATAAGAAGTGCGCAACATTTTCACGCTAGAAACATGTTTTATGCAGGAATGTAACTGATATGCTGCAACGGCTCCTTTAAATATGAGATCAATGTAGCGAGTTTTGACGCTCTCGCCGCAGGAGCTGAAGGCAGAGAGCGTTGTCGCCAGGGCGGCCAGAGCGACCTTGGACGCTCTCGCCGCTTTCGGTGTGAACGTACGGTAACATTATACATATTCATAAGTTGACATGAATAACCTAAAAAAAGCCCTTCGAGATAAAGAAGGCTTGGAGGTAGTGGTTGTTAAATGTATGTAGATAATAATAATTTTTGTAACATTTTAATCCTTTATTATTTTTCATATGTAAAGATGTTTGTGTATTGCTGTACATCCTGTGTGTATTAAGCAATGTGTAAGCGTTTGGACCCACATAGGCGCATAACAAACGCGCTCTGTGCTGGACTTTAGACTAGCTTTTAGTTGGTCAATGGCACGGTCTTTACTTCATCCAATCAGCTCGCAGTAGAAAAACACACTACGCCCACTGTTTTCTTATTTAATATTCAGTTTCTCTTGGAACGGCGTCACAATATGACAAAAGAAAAGCAGTCACAGCTTCCAGTCTTTGCAGACTTTAATGCAAGATCCATTATGATCCATGATTCCACACTCAGGGCTAAATAATTAATTTTGTTTGTTAAGCGCAAAGATTTGTTTCAAAACTAATTCTATATATATTCCTATTATATCCTATATATATCCTTAATATTTAATTTTTTCATATGTAAAGATATTTGTGTATTGCTCTACATCTTCCTGTTTGCATTAAGCAAACGTTCGACTTTAGACCGGGTTTGTTTTGGTCTATTGAAAAATATATTATAGTTTCTCAAAATAGCAACGCGCCAGCAGTGCGCCTCAGAACGCCTTCCTTTTTAGACCAGATAGCCTATGGGCGCATATATGAGCGCAAATGCATTTGCTATTTAAACAGCGTAGCGCAACGCCCCAAAACGACTCTTGCGCCAAGCTAAAACTAGCAAAAGACTATTGCGCCGCGCTTTGCGCCACATTGCCCCAGGTGTATGATAGGGCCCTCAGTCACAGGGTCATCAAATGATGCCATTTTTTCTGCATATGCGCCCTCTAATGGTGAAATTTACATACTGTGACGTTACCGAAGAAAAAAAAGTGGCATTGTTCAAAACAGGGTTTCTATATAGATTGTATATTAACAGTGCAGTCATTTCGGCTTTTTCTGTCATGCGGAAAGTATACCTCAGTAAATGTTTTTTAAAACCTTTTGACAATAATTATGACGTTTGAATGCAGAGCTCCTGGATTTGATTTTCCCGCTGGTGCTTTTTTCAGGTGCTGCAGTGGCCGTCACCTATCAGAGCTGGAAAGGGTGCTTTAGAGGGGCCGTCTATTAACAGCACCGCCATGGATCCTGGTCTCCATTATTTGGTGGCCCTTACAGACAAGAACATGGTTGTGGTTTGGAAAAGAGAGAGTCACTGAGTTTTTTGCGGTTTGTTTTTGCAACTCGACTTGAATTGTAATCATGGTTTTGTGAGGAGAACATGACTTGAAAGGGAAATCGCAGACTTCAACTGTTACAAAGACTTATTGTCTTAAAGAGACAGAGAAAGACTAATTTGAGCCATCATGTGGATTTATTCCTGTTGCACTGTCACAAATGTAATTTAGCAAAATCACTCGGAATTTCTTTACTTCAAGTGTTTTTATTGTTTGTTTTAGTATTTTTTTTAATTCAAATTCAGAAAAAAAAAGATTGTCGGTTAAAAATGACATTGTTCAAAACTGTTTTTTTCCTAATAAACTGGTGTCATACATCATATTTCTTTTTAAATTGACCCATACATTGATTCCTCATACTGAGCTGAAAATGTGTGAAAAAAACAACCAAGAGGGAGTGTTCTGAATATTGTATGGTTTCTTATTGTTTTTAGATTGTCAGCCCTAATAGTCTGACAAATTGCACGATTAATCAAATCAAAACACTTTTATTGTCACATCATCAGCAGCACGTGTGCTATGATGAGCGAAAAGCTTAGGTGCTGGCTCCAGACAGTACAAAATACAGTGCAAATACAACGACAATGTGAAATTGACAGTGATATGTACAATAAATAGGTGTCCACATAGTTGTAGGCAATTAATGTTTAATGAAATGTTATTTTATGTCATGTTAGTAGGAGTTACACTCAGAACTAAAAATATACAATCAGGGGCGAAGTGTCCCCCTCACTTTTAGAGAAAAACCATTTAGAAACAGGTAATTAATAATTATATTAACGTGAACTTTTTGATCTCATACTGCTCCCACCCCCACCTGCTTTTAAATGTCTGCTACGTCCCTGCAAACAATAAGCAACCGCAATGTTAAAATTAGAAACTTAAAAATTTACTTCACCAACACATTTCTGTTGTGATCTGCCCTCTTTGCAGCCCATTTCTGAAGTTGTTTTCACAATTCTATGTTTTTCTATGTTTGTGTTTTCTTATTGTAAACAAACAGCATCAGGTCATATGTGAGTTTGCACCTGCTCAAATGTCATTATGTAAGCTTGCGTTCTTGACCAAGAGTAATATCCAACTGCGGCCAAGTCCAAGTCTACAGTTTATCAAGCCAAAAGACTATTTCTTATTAGAAATTAGAAATTATTCTGCAACTTAGTAAACTGAAACCACTTTAAGTCTGAAGTCTGTTAAAATTAAATTGCAATAAAGTTAATGGTGCGCACAATCCACTCACGCCTGATCACCTGTGAGCAGACATAACGCTAAATCATATCAGCACAGCTTTGATCAAATCAATTTGAACCATATGTAGTTGCTGTCAGCACACTTTTGTCATAATTATTTGGCCTACAATACAAGTATATACCCTCACTGGCCACTTTATTAGGTACGCCTTACTAGTATTTGGTTAGACCCCCTTTTGACTGCCTTAATCCCTTGTGGCATAGATTCAACAAGGTACTGGAAATATTCCTTAGAGTTTGGTTTATAGTGATGTTTTATAAACAAATTTCGGGAGGACCACGATCAGTCTTTGACGAGGCTGATTCATCACACACACACACACAATCATTCTATTATCCACTCAGCTCAAGAGCAAATCCATATAAATATTCAAACATGTCGTACCTCCGTTTCTCTCGACTTCAGTGTCCCTCCACCACCCCAACTCCACACTTAAACCAGATACCTATTTAAATCTGAGGGGGGAGCGTTCTGGAGCCGGGCTAGACACTGTGCTCTGACCCTATCTCTTCATCCTGATAAGGGGAATTACACGAGTTAGGGTGTCTTCCCGAGCTCAGAGCCCTCTCCCCAGACAGCACGCCAAATATGCATTTTCTATTCAGTCAAGTATCCGAGTTTGAACTCGTGAATTGACATGATAGCATCAAGAAGTTGCTGCAGCTTTTGTCGGCTACACATTCATGATGCGAATCTCCCGTTTCACCACATCCCAAAGGTGCTCTATTGGATTGAGATCTGTTGACTGGAGACTATTTGAGTACAGTGAACTCGTTGTCATGTTCAAGAAACCAGTCTGAGATGATTTGTGCTTTCTGTGATGGTGTGTTATCCTGCTGGATGTAGTCAGCTATATGCATTGAGTTGCTGCCATGTTGGCTGATTAGAAATTTGCGTTAACAAGTAGTTGGACAGGTGAACCTAATAAAGAGGCGGGTGATTGTATGTTATGATAAATTTCATCCCTAATATATCTATTTACAGTGTCACACATCTGCACATTGAACATCATTTTTCTCTTAGGAGTGAGAGAAAAGGGTGGGTGGTTTGGGATTAGCGCTACAGTACGTATAATATGTGACCATAGACTTGTGTTGCACAGGTATAAATTTGGTAATTGTCAAATATGTATTGAATGGGTCAAAATAATGTAGATTTATTTTAAGCCAGAAATCATTTGAGTATTGTGTAAAGATCATGTTCCAAGAAAATTTTATTTCCCACTGTAAACATATTGTACATTAATTTTCATTTAGTAATGTGCTTTGCTAACTTCAAATGCGAATTTCTTAACGTTTAGAATTTTTGAACCCTCAGATTCCAGATATTCAAATAGATGCAACTCAGCCAGATATTGTCAAATCCTTACAAAGTATTCATCAATGAAAAACGTATTACTAGGTGTTGTACAAATGTAAATGTAAAGAAATTCACTCTTGAGACATTTTTCTTGGTCCAGGGTCCCATATTGTAATAATTTGCTGTTAGCTGTGGCAGACATTTTCAGTAAATGCATTGGAAAACCTATAGAAAAGAGAAGTTTTTTTCCTAAAACAAGCCCAACAACAGAAACCCACAACCTGTCTTTTTTATATACAACCTTACAAAAGAAGCACAAAATTGCATGTTATAATTACAAACTCTGGTCCTTCTTACTATCATAAGCACCCGTACGAAAAACCACAAAAGCATCACATGAACTTTACATGTTAACATCACATCAAACTCATAAAATGAGGGTTTTGGAACGTTTTGTTTGGCAAAAATGTGATCACATTATGATCACAATACCACATTTTGAAATATGATCCATATTTAACTTGATTGGACACATGAAACATGGACGTTTTCATGTAAGGAAAATGTCACATCTTTTTTAACAATTAAAATGTTCCAAAACCAGACTTCTTATGTGTGTTTTACTTTTGAATCTTTAAAATGTAAAGTTTGAGTCATAATAGTAAGGGCACACTCGGGACTGTTTGCTGAGGCTCTGGAATAATGATAATAAAGTTGTAAATAATGTCTTGAACAGATGATTCTTTTGCTTTACAAGACCAGATTTGGATAATCAGGAGTGATGGGGGTATTACTTTTGTTTTGTCTGTATGCTTTTTTTTTACTCAAAAAGTACCGGTAGTCGCTGATTTGTTTTATGGATCACAAAAAATCTAATTTAATGTTCCACTGAAGAAGAACAGTTGCAGAAATATTATGTTACTTAATTTTTTGGGGGGTTAACATTACTAGGCACGGTTTACCCAGGGTTTACCACTTGTTAATGGTTGTTAATCATACTGATGTATCAATATATAGCATTATATATATAAAATATCTTTTCTTTTGAATAATGTTGCTCTCTTTTCGAACCGAATAAAATGTCTGCGAATAAATGTGTTTTTAAAGGGAAGTGTAGGTCGCTGTTCCTGTCAGTCTGCCTCATTGTCCTTGCTGCGCCGTGACTCATTGGCCTACCGTCACTGCTGAGGTCGTGATGACCCAAAAGCCCCGCCTCCTATGTTCGCTGATTGGCTGATCATAACCGTCTTTAGATAAACACCACTCAGGACGGGTGGTATTTTCACATCATCAAGCGATGTGATGGTGCTCGAGATGTGCCTTTGTGCACGATTAAACTCGCTTTGTCGAATGGCAAGGTAGACGGTTGTTTTTAAACAACAGGAAAGTAACAGGTTTTGATTTTGTTGTTTGCGTTATCAGAGCGTTAAAATGCGCGGACGCGTGACAGGCCAGGCCATGGAGTTGCTGGGCAGCGGCGGCTGTGGGATCAGCGTGACCAGGCTCTTTCTGTCCCCGTCAGCCAAAGCAGCCGCTCCGGTGACCGGGGCTCATGGCGTCGGCAGAAGGTTTCGGTCAACATCCTCCATGTCCAGCTACTCGGAGCTGGCTCGGGAGCGGTCCAAAACCGTTACGTCTTTTTACAACCAGTCCGCCATCGACGCATCCGCCGAGAAGGTCAGTCACCGTTTGTAGATGGTTTTACTTCAGCTGTAGTCTCTTCAGCCTCTCAGTGGTGGTCTAAAAGTCACTAACCACCCCAAATAGACGGTTTCTCGTGATGACACTAACCACCAGAAATAAACCACACAGGCCTTTTTCACTATTTGGTCTTTAAAGTTAGTGTTTAATTTCCGTTTGTATGTTAGTACAATTGGTAAGTTAATATTCACTACAACGTATACCGCATTGATCCAGAGAAATGCCTTTTAGCAGTTTAGCTGCTAATAATCAGTATTACAGAAACACCTTTAAGTTACAGTAACCAAAAAAAGTAGAACACAAAATAGTTGTAAATGAGAAGATGATTAAAGAGATGGTTCAATCATAAAACGGAAAAACCTCTCATCGTTTATTCAACCGTCAATTATCACAAACCTGTTTCCCTGTATTACAAATAGAAGTTAGCGTTACGTTGAAAAATGCTAAAAGCCCTGTTATAATTGACGTCCATAGCATTTGTTTTTCCCACTGTGGATGTCAATGGGTTACAGGTTTCCACCATTCTCCTAAATGTCTTTTTTTGTGTTAAACAGAGAAAGGAAAATCATACAGGTATGAAACAATCCAGGACTAACGTTACATTTTAATTTTTTGGTGAGCTTTTTAAAATGAATGCATCAACCTACTTTCTCAGCCATTTAAAACTGTAAACTAAATGTTAGCTTAAAAAGCAAGTCTCCATATACCTTGTATTTTGGCTAAATTGCAGATTATAAACTCATTTGTAGAGCAGTGTTTTAAAGTTTTACTTGACTCCCACAGTGTTCATAAACACAAGCTCAGTAAGCTTCATAAACACAGACAAACATCTAGTATTAGGTGTCAGCGGTGAAACAACCATGAGGTCTTCATGTACAGGTCACACCAAGGGCAGCAAGCTTCATAAATATTCCAACCTTTTTACACTTATATATTATTAATTATGTTCATGTGGTAAAAATGTGCATCTGATTGCCCATCTTGTCAGGTTAAGTCATTTTTCTGTTGTGCATGGTATCCTTATGTAACCTGACCTACTTTGGGCATCTGGGACTACACTAGTGACTCGACAAAACCCAGTGTGCTTATTGCTCTGCCACTGCTCCTCCTGTACCAATAGGTTCATTAAGCACATTTTCATAATTGAGTCAAGACTGTTAAATGGTTAACTCAGTTGGAGATTTATTCTTTGCTCAGCCACACTGAAACGTTAACCCTGCAAATCTTGACATGTGAAATGTCATAAAAGTAGTTTTTTTATGGAGACGTTAAGTCTGTTGACCCAAAAATTGCATTGTGTTCTTTTGCATTGTATTTGATGCATAGCTATTTTAGTTTTGTGGGTCATATATACTGATATATTATAGTGTAATTATTCATCTAATGCCTGATGGGCGAAAATTGTCACATTTATTTACATCCAAATAATATATAGATAATAAGTAGCCTGGTGTTGGTGTTGTCATTTTTGGTCATTCATTTTTATTTTTTAGGAAAGCATGCTAACTTATCTGAAATGTATGGAGTCAGATCATTCATTCGTTTTCTTGTAGGCTTAGTCCCTTTATCAATCCGGGGTCGCCACAACGGAATGAACCGCCAACTTATCTATCAACTTTTTATGCAGCGGATGCCTATTCAGTCTCAATAATAACAGTACATTTACAAAACTAAAATTCATACGCGCACAGCATAATTCACATTTACAAAAACCAATTTTCAAGTTCAAAACTTGTAAGTGTGCAAATCCAATTCGTAAATCTGAAACACAATTCATAAATGTGCAAATCCAATTAGTAAATCCAAAAGCAATTCATAAATGAGCAAATCCAATTCATGAATCCAAAACACAGTTCCCAAATGTGCAAACCCAATTAGTAAAAATCCAAAACAATTCGCAAATGTGCAAATTCAATTTGTGAATGCAAAATGCAATTTTTTAAATGTGCAAATCCAATTGCTTAATTCAAAACGCAATTCGTAATTGTGCAAATCCAATTTGTTAATCCAAAACATAATTCGTAGAGGAGAAATGGACGTGCCCAAATGAGCCTGGTTTCTCTTGTGGTTTTTTTAACTCTTTATTTTTGCCAATTGGTGAAGTTTTTTTTTCCTCGCCGCTGTCGCCTCTGGCTTGCATGGTTCGGAATCTGTAGAGCTGCACATCGATGGGTTGCTCTTCAGTGTTTGGACTCTCAGTAGTGATTATTAACCACTCTGAACTAAACTGAACTTAAACTCTCAAAACTGAACTGACACTGTTTCAATTTACTATGATCTTCTATTTGAAGCTGCTGTGACACAATCTACATTGTAAAAGTGCTATACAAATAAAGGTGAATTGAATTTATAATTGTGAAAATCCAGTTCGTAAATTTAAAATGCCATTCGTAAATGTGCAAATTCAATTCTTAAATCCAAAATGCAATTTATAATTGTGAAAATCCAATTTGTAAATTCGAGATTAATTTCGTAAATGTGCAAATCCAATTTATAAATTCAAAGCACAATGGATGAATTCAAAAGTAAAAAGCATAATTATTTCCACAAAGCTCACACAAATGCATCTTAACTTGATACATTTAAAATGTATTTTAAATGTACATTTAAAATTCTTGAATTGACTTCTGTCACACATTTATGCATTTATGAAGTTAAGAATTGAATTTGTGCATTTTATGAACTGTTTTGCATTTATGAACTGATTGTTTAAGTGTGAGTTGTGCTGTGCACGTATGAATTATATTTTGTAAATGCATTATTATTGAGACTGATCTGGCTCTGTGGAAATATATTGTTACATAGTGTTAAGAAACTAAATAACTGTTCTCACTTGGCATTAACATTGTAATCGAAGGTTTTAAATATAGATCTGTCCTTTACTCCTGAACTTATGTTCTCCATTATGTAGTACACTCGCTTACAAATAGTTCTATTAATAAGTGTAACTTTACCTATGAATCTGTCACTGCAAAATCTTGTTTATAAAATATAGAAATAACAGAATGCCTTAATAAAAATAAATGTCTTTACATTGTTTGAAGTTGACCGAAACCTTGATTTACAGACTGCTGAATGAATGAAATACACAAAGTCTCTCTCATCCCTTTTAAATCAAGTTATATTTAAAGCATATGCTATTTTTAACAGCAGTGTTCTTTTTGCAGCCTTCTGTCAGACTGACACCAGCCACTATGCTATACGCAGGGAAGTCTCCTGACGGACAGCATATCTTGGTAATTACACACTCTCGAGCACTGTCCTACCTTTATCCTAACCCACACTGGAGTCGGTCATTTGTGGGCAGATTGCAACATTTTTGCATCAAGGATCACCAACTCACTGTGTAAAATCATTAATATTTTTATATTAAATGGGTTATTTGTTTAAAAAAATTTTAATAAGTAATTTTTTATATTTGAAATATTGGTCTACTTTAATTTAGTTGCTCTTAATTGCAACGTAACGGCAACATCATTTTGTGTTTTAATGACTGTCATCTTAAACACCCCATTTTAATTATAATCGGGGTTCCCATGCTTCTTTAAAGTACTTAAATTTCAGACATGAATTCAAGGCCTGGAAGATACTTAAAAGCAAACATAGGTCCTTGAAAGTGCTTGAAATACAATTGTAATTAAATTGGTTTATGGTTATATTTGAACAATTTTACTTAATTGTTAAAAACAGCAAAAATGTCTAATAACACTGACAAATAATGCACGTTATTTCAATATTTCAGAAAGCACATTTGAATATCACCAGTAGTGAATTCGACAGTTTTTATTAGTTATTTGTACGCGACTTTTCATACATATTCTACATATGCTGGGGTATGAATCGCAAAGGTACTTGATTTAAAATTAATGGTGCTTTAAAATGTCCTTGAATTTGCCATTTATAAAAATGTGGGGACCCTGAATAATGCTAAAAAGGTTAACAAAACACTATATAAGGTGTAATGTATAATGTGCATTCTCAAAATTGAATCTAATACGTAATTCTAAATTAAACTACATTATGCTTACCTCTTCATTTCACAGAATCCAATTCCTGTGTAAATGCATTTATTCTACCTCTGAACAACATTGGATAATTAGTATAAAGACAATTAAATGTCTTTTCAGATGTGATACCTTGAACCTTTGCTGTGTAAATCACACATTTATAATTTATTGTAATCAGAATACATCCTATTTATTAATCGGCATTATAAATATAGTGGTTGTACTATGATATTATAGCGAAATACTGGTATTATGTGGGTAATTAAAGGATAAGAGAACTCTAAAATAAAAATTCTGTTATTAATATTTCCCCCTCATGTTGTTCCAATCCTCAGAGACATTCATTCATCGATATTTTAGATGAAAAGCAAGAGCTCTCTAGACAGACAACAACAGTCTTGAGATGTTCAAAGTCCCCAAAAAGAACCGAAAATTGATTCCGTGGTTCAATTCTTATCTCTGGGAGCATTTTTAGTGCCAAAAAACCTAAATATTATTTAGTTGTCTATTTCTTGTGTACACCTCTACTATGGGAATTAGAAATGGACACCCTGACCTAAAGCGAAAGAGAAGACATTGGATTACAAAGTCACAGTTTTCACAGTTTTTTTGGTGCACAAAAGTTATCTTGGAGCTTCATATGATTATAGAATGGTCTAAAAATATTTCTTTTTTTTTTACCTTTACTGTCTATGGTGGGTGAGAGCTCTCAGATTTCATTATTATTTTGATTTGTGTTTGGAATGACAAGACAGTGAGATATTTAAACCATTTCTATATTTGCGTAAACTAACCCTTTAACACAATCTCAGTAATATTGGGTTTTAATCGCGTTTTTGTGCTTTAATTCAATACAGAGCAGTGCCAGGTATCTACACAAAGAGCTGCCTGTCCGTATTGCCCATCGCATTAAGGGCTTCCGTAGCCTGCCCTTCATTATCGGCTGCAACCCAACCATTCTCCAAGTGGTAAGTTTCCCTTCATCTCTAAAGGACTTCAATGTTATTATTCATTCTGTTGTGATGGGTTGAGTTACCGTCTCTCCTACAAGCTGGTTAGTTGGAGAAGCTCCACTGTTGATACTCTCAGAGGGGATATTGGGTGATGAGGAGTTAGAAGTCATGCAGTTTGGGACAGAGTTCTACAGTTTTCAGATAGAGCATCGAATTAAACTTGTTTGATCAAACTCCTGCTGTTCTGCAGTCACATCTTCCCAAACATGATCCTGCTTGAATGCTACAAATGGAGTCCTGGTATTGATTTGGGTGGATGGGAAATGGTTTATTGATATGCAGTGGTTATATTTAGTGCGTAGATAAGTTTGCTGAGCACACATTGTGCAATAAAGCAGTGCAGAGAGTGGATTTGCCTCAAATCAACTCAGTGTTTGTATTCTTTAATGAAAGCACATTACTTTTCATATTAAATACTAAAATATTATTTTTTTTATTATTGTTTTTTCATTTTTTAATTATTTATATTTAATTATTATTATTTACTTATTTACTTTTTATTATTCACTATTATTTCTTTTTATTTATTATTTATGATTTTATTGTATTCATTTATTTATTTATATACCTAATTTTAGATAGATAGATAGATAGATAGATAGATAGATAGATAGATAGATAGATAGATAGATATTTAGATAGATATTTAGATAGATATTTATTATTATTTTATTATTTTATTATTATTTTTGTTTGTTTTTTGACCATGTGGACCTACAAAAGAATTTATTTGGTCTTAAATATTTAATATAATTACCTTATCATGCAAGGTAACCTACATTAGAAAACAAAAAACACGTCAATTTTTCTTAATAGGAAAATATTGTTATACATGGGTCCAGCTGATAAAATTGATTAAAATAAATAACATGTATAAAAATCTAATAAATAAATATTTTGGGGCTGCACTGAATCTTAAATATTTTAATGTCTTCAAATTATTCCTGTTCTAAGATTGTCTGACAAGATTTGTGTATTCTCATGGTTTCTGCAACACCAAGCCAAATTTAAGACTTTAAGAAAATTAAGACTTTTTTTCATTGGTATTTAACAAGACCGTAGCATATAGTACAGAATAAGAAAATTACAGACTGGGTGTTGGAAAGAGTTTTAAAAAATAAAGAATAAATACTCTTTCATAGCTAGAATTCAGGTCAAGATTGATCATTTGCTATTATTCATACAGGGTGTTTCTGTTATAAATAACTGTTGTTCTTGTTAAGTTTCTGACAAGTATATAAAAAAACTAAACTAAAGTATTTTGTGTTCCTATAGATGTCAATGGCTGTGTTTCTGCATTCTTAAGAATATATTGTTTTGCATTCAGTAATTCAATAAGCTTATAAATACAATACAATTTAATAAACATGTTTAGAATCACTTGGGTGTATGTAAATACTGAGTGAACTGTCCCTTCTACAGTTTTGCTATTTTATGTTGACTGTAAACTTGGCTTTCTGACTGAGCAGTCAGACATCTGCTTCCAGTTTTCATTTATAGCACAAACAGCAAATTAAATATAATAAAAATATAGATATATTTAAACGCTTTTCCATAATTTAGACCACAGTTGTGTGCAAAACTCCATAAAAACTCTTCTGTTTTGAATTTATTTTCAAACTGAATTCTAATATTGTTTGATACAGTTGCTTTAAAGACAGCAAAATAGTTTTGTATAAGAGCTGAGCATCACTATTTGAGAATATTTGCAGATTTTCATTCATTTTGATTCCAAAGTTTAGCATGGATGTTTGGACCTTACATGTCATGTTGTCCTGCTCTCCTTGAGCTGTTTCTCTCTACATTCAAATAACTTGAATAACAATGCTTTTTGGATTAATGGTTCATTGATGGGTAAAACAATAAGACAAAGACAATAAGCAGAAATGGCATAAAGCTCTCCTCCCCTTTCTTCATCGTGTTTACTTCCTTTAGTATGCTCTCCTCCTCCTGTGAACTTTTACCCACATCTGCTTCTACAGAGAGTCTCGCCTGCTGTTGTTTTGTTTTCTATGAGGAAGACAAACTCAGCCAGGTTCAGTTTAGAAGCATTAAGAACAATTCATTCTACAACATTCATATAATAATTAAACGTTATAATCAGCCATAATGCAGCACACTAAAAAAAAATATTTATTTTATTTAGTTTTTTCTGCTTGATCAAACTACTTTTTTTAAAATGAACTGAACCAACACAATTCTTGAGGGTCTTTTTGAGACAGCTTAGTTGTATTGTTCAATCCACTCGCATATAATTAAAGTTCTATTTGTTTTGGGACAAAATAAAGCAATTGTGTGGAACCCAGCATTTTTTACAGTGTACAATTATAATTAAATGCCAAATTCAATTAATTAATGCATTTTCAAATAAAATGTAATTAAAAAAGTACAACTACACAACCGATCAAAGGCTTAAGACTAGATCTAGTGTTATATTTTAGGTAAGCCTATGTAAATTAATGAAGCATGCATAAAACCGATTGATAAATCAAAGATTGATATCAGCATGGTTATAATGTTACAAAATATTAACTTTCTGTTCCTCAAAACATCATGGAAAACAAGTATCCATGTCTTTCAATTTATATTAAGCGACTAAACAGTTTTTTTCATGGATAATGGCACAAATTTTCCTGTTAAATCAGCATTTGAGAATGTTTTTGGTAGGATCATGGAGCTATGGTGGAGAGAATTGAGCTTTAAATCAAAGGAATGAATTCCATTTTATAATGTATTAAATAAAAAACAGTAACAGTAAAAACAGTAAATTGTACTATTATTTTTATTTGTTTTTGATCAAATTCATTATTATTATTATTATTATTCCCAAAAAGCATAACTTACCAAACCGAAACGTTTGATGGTGAAGCATTTACAATTATAGTCCAATATATTTATATCTGTAGTTTTATTGGAAAACAATTTGTATTTATTTAGTTATTTATTTATTTATTTTATTCACAACCTATAAATAAAAAGTGTAAATTATCTGGAAGTTAGGTAGAAACTTTAAAGCTCATGCATTTTCACATTTAAAACCAGCATGTTTGTTTCTTCCGGTCACGTTTTCTTTTAAATGAAACATTGTTCCTCGAATCCACTGAAGAATGTACGCCATGTGCTCGCGCAGGGTTGCTGAGGGGGCCACGAATGGGTTTCATGCAAGGATGAAGCACCAAGCCTCTGGGAAGACCAGCTCTAGGAAATGCACCACAGCATTTGTTCCTCCTGTATTGTACTCATGCATTCTCTCCCTCTCTTCTTTCTTCACAGCATGAGCTTTATATCAGGGCCTACCACATGCTGAGCGACTTCCCAGCTGTAAGTTGAGCAAATCTGTTCATATTCATTCATAGCCAGCTGTTGCACATTTCCATAATTAATTTTGTAACCGAAGAGGCTTTTGAGTTTATGTATGAACTCGGCTACTGTTGAAGATTGGATGGTGGTGTATAGCGTTTCACCACTGAAACATAAGTCTTTGTTGGCGGACTGACTCACTGTGTGAAATGCTGGCTCATTAATATGGCTCATGATGTGAGTTTAGTGATCCATCATCAAATCCCATGTTTTACAATATCTGATAACTGATTAATACGAGACAACTGAAAGGATTACTGTAGTTATTTTAGTGGTCTATGCAATGCAGTATTAGTCAAATGTACACACCTTCTCATTGTTTGTTATTTTGCACCACATTGTACTGTAATGGCAATGCCATCCACATCATAAGATGATATGCATTTATACAAACATTCCAGTTTGTGAGTGTTTTACAAGCCTAAATAAATGCAGTAAATCAGTAATATTGTTTAAAAACATTTCTTTATTTTTAAATGTATTCTTTGCTTAATATATTTGTTAACATTTTGTGCTGATACAATATCATATACATACAAAAATAAGTAACGCACTGTTCTGCTTTTTCACAACCAAGAAATAATGACTATAAAAATGTTACAATAGTTATTTCATTTAAAGGTATCTTAGAGTATGAATGATTATGGTGACAAATGTTTTCAGCGGTCTTTAATTTAACATGATACATTCAAACTAAATATAATATGATAATTTGCCGCTCAAACATTTCTTATAACTACTAAAAACAGTACTGCTTATTATTTTTCTTGTAGAAACTGTAACTTATTTACATTTATAAAGTTCAAAACAAGTGCATCTGCAAAAAAAGTAACTTTTATTCAATTGAGTGCATTCTTGCTGAATAAAAGCATATATTTTCCTGTGAGTTTTTGCTCTACATTTACTTAATGGAAAGACAATTTTCTCCATTATCCAAAACTGATTTTTCCAAACCATCCATTTCAGAAACATTTTTGTAAGAAAAGTCATAGGCAAAACTATATACATATTAATAAGGTAGATTTACCTTCTTATCTTTTTGATCGAGCCTGCGAAACCATTTGTAGATCAGTTTATTGGTTTGGTTAGAAACCACATAATCAGGGTTTATATGGCTTTAATGAGTATAAATTGAATTTTACATGAAAAAAACATTATGGCCCAGTTTCACAAACAGGGCTTAGATTAAGCCAAGACTAGGCCTTAGTTAAATTAGGCTATTTATGAAACATTTATAAAAAATGGCCTTAAAAAAATATGACTGATGTGCACCTGGAGACAAAAAAATGACACTGACATATTTTAAGACATCTCACCGCAAGTTATTTTGAGTTGAGACAGCTCAAACAAGCAATTTAATCTTGACTAGCCTTAAACCTTGTTTGTGAAACTGGGGGTATATGTTACTAACCATGTTTTAATCTTCAGATTCAAGACCAGGAGACCGAGGCTCGCTATAGTAAGATGGTAAAACAGCTTCTTGATGATCACAAGGATGTTGTCACCATGTTAGCTGAAGGATTCAGGGAATGTCGTAAACACATATTGGTAAGATTTTAAAGACCCTTGCATTTTGTAATACCCCCCCCCCCCCTCTTGTGCAAATTATAATTTTCTTAAAATTAAGTACATCTGAGCTAGTTTTTTTAATGTGTTCACATTCTGTTTGTTCAGGATGAGATGCTGGTTCGTAATTTCTTGGACACAACGTTGACGTCTCGTCTGGGCATCCGCATGCTGGCCACACACCACATTGCCCTGCATGAAGATAACGTACGTCTCTTGCTTAATAGTTTTCTTCCACATTTTCAGATTATACCGGTTCTGAATCTTCCAATAACTAGGCTTCTGCAAAAAAGGTTGCTTTTAATAGGTATAATAGCCTAAAAATACATAGTGTATTGGTTTATATACATGTTTTGAGTAAAGAAATGTTTGAAACAACTTAAATTGGACAATAAAGACGTTGTAAAACGGCTTAAGGCTGATTTATACTTATGCGTCAAACACCGGCGTATGCTACGGCGCTGACGCATAGCCCTTCGCCGTGGCCATCGCCATCGCTGACGTGCACCTCTCAAAAAATGTAACTACACATCGCAACAACGCGTAGTGTAAGCTCTGTGATTGGTCGGCTTGGTAGCGCTGACGAGTCTGGGCGGGACCGAGAGCCGCGCGAATGGCGCGAGCGATTGTTTACAAGTGTGGAGTCCCGTGAAGGAGCTCCGGATGGAAAGTTTTGTTTTGTGTTTACCTCATAGTTAAAGTTGTTGCACGTCCGACGGTTCCTGCCTCAAAATGAGCGAGTTTGAGCAACTTGTACATCCCGGAAGTGTTCAGGAAATGCAAAAAAGCAGCGAAGAAACTCGACACAGAGGAACATTTACACCTCACTGCCAACTAGCGTTTCGGAAGTGTAAATGCAGACCAACAGAGACAGCGTGCAGAAGTATAAATGCACAGCCACGCGCGTTGCCTGCGCCGTGGGTTATGCCGGTCACCTGACGCAGAAGTATAAATCAGGCTTTAGTCCCTTTATTGATCCGTGGTCGCCACAGCAGAATGAACCGCCAACTTATCCAGCACATGTTTTATGCAGCGGATGCTTTTCCAACTGCAACCCATAACTGGGAAACATTCATACACACTCATACACTACGGACAATTTAGCCAACCCAATTCACCTGTACCACATGTCTTTGGACTGTGGGGAAAACCGGAGCACCCAGAGGAAACCCACGCGAAGGCAGGGAGAACATTAAAACCGTTTACATAAAACAAAATACAATTGGCTTTGAACAGAATGTGAATCTATATAAGGAGGTGTTGCAGTTTCTCTTTAAAATGCCTGTGAAGACAGTGTGACATGACCGCAGACAGAGCAATGTGCTCTTCAGCTGTTTGTCTGACCAGTGACATAAGTGTCTCGAACTGGCAGCCAAGTGGGCCAACAATATTTTTGCATGACCCACACGCATCGACTAAATATACAAGTGAAACCCACATCTGCTGTCATATTACAAAAAGATCTGCTGCAACGTGCTTTCACTTACTTAACAGATCCTTTAGGATTTCACGATTCCGCAATCATTGAATTAAACACAAATGTCGCAAATCTTCAAATTTTTTTTATTTTGCCAAATATATTTATTAACATTTTGTGCAGATACAGTATCATTTAAATACAAAAATAAGTAATACACCAATCTGCATTTTCACAACTGAGAATCAATGATCATAAAAACAATATCATTATTAAGTAACATAGTAAATATAAAAAAGTTAAATAAGTAAATAAATAAAAAGACTAACAATAAAAATAATAAATAAATAATAATAAAAGCTTTATTCCTCTTCTGCTTCAAGATCAATAGTGTCAATATAATTCAACAAAGCGGTCCATGTTTTGGTAAAAAAATTTTAAAGACCCTATTAATGAAAACCTAATTTTTTCCAGCTTTAAACACAGACATATTTCTTTTATCCATCTGTCATATGAAGGTGTAGATGTTTGTTTCAATAATGTGGTAAAAGCCACAACGTTCTGTGTTGTTGAAGGCAAATTTGGCTTAAAAGGATTTCAGAATAGTGCTGTTAAAGGGTTAGGAGTGGCTGATATGTTAAACGTTTTTTAAAAAATATCAAATATTTTAGACCAAAAGACTGTCAATCTTGGACAAGAAACGTGCGAGTAAGTGTGCGAGTAAGTGTGCGTGTAAGTGTGTGTGCGTGCGATTTGCTGGAGATTGTTGACGCCTATTACAAGTATTACTTCTATCTGGGTTAGGCATGGGACGATAACTATTTTCAAGGTACACCGCATTTTACAAAAGTCAAGGTTTTAAAACAATCAATTTTCTGCTATAACGTTCCTAAAATATGGGTAAGATTTTTTTATTTTATTTTATTAATTTTTATTTAGTACAACAATATCTTCAGCAGAAAAGATATCCAAAGATGCTGTTTTAAATAGTAAAAATATCTGTTTTGAAACAAATGAAGACATCAGAAGTCAATAATTCATTTAGCCTGACATGATTAATGTTTCAAAATATTTTAAATGTTTCTAAAAAATAAAGTATACTGTGTTTAAAAGGGAAAATGTTTTAGTTTTATACCCAGACATTTGAAAATAACATATTTTAGAGTAGTAATCACAATACCGTGATACTGTAATATTTTTGTCCAAGGTTATCATGCTGTCAGAATCTTATACCGGCATATGCCTGCGTATTTTTTTTAGCTAATGTGGAATTAGTGAAGTGTGCTCTGTGGGAAAAAAAACTTGCATTGCATTAAACTGTGTCTGGAGCATATAAAAGAACCGTGTACAAAATTGAGTAAATAATCCCATTCTATTCGCTGATGGTGATCCCCAACTCTTGTTCCCAGGTATTCTTGGGTAATTCAGAGGAGTCTGAATTCAAAGAATTTACTGACAGATAGATGATAGAGGCTATCCCTTTTCTGTCTAGGTTAAAGGAAAAAATGGTGTGCATTTCTGAATCAGGAGGGAGATTAGCAAACGGAGTAAACTGATTTTGTATAAAATGTCTCATCTGAAAAAAAGAAAAAATATGAGTTTTGGCAAGGTGAAACTTTTCAGACAAATCTGAAAATGACAAAAATATACCTTTATCAAGCCCTTAATGGTGTTAGAAGACCAGTCACGAAAAACAGAACCAGAATTCGACTGTAGAAAAGATACATTATTTACTTTAGGTGCTAATGTGGACGGACTTATTAGCCCAAAGTGTTTTCTCACAGTAACCCATATTTTAATCATATTGGTCACCACTAAACTGTTCAAGACAATTCTACTGTTCATTTGAAGCTGAGAGCAAATCACTGAATAAAGGGAAAACTTTGAGGATAATAGTTCTAATTGGACCCAGATAGGATGTTTGGAAACTAATGTCACAAAATGTTTTACATTGCCACAGATTTCCTGCATATTTTGGGCAGTCAGGACGATGTTCAAATTCTTTCTGAGCCACAGAGTGCATTTTGAGGGTGATAGTCTTTTAATATTTTAAATATAGTCTTAATATGCCATCAAGTATTATTATTATCATTATTATTATTATTATTATTATTATTATGCTTTTTGGTATGTAAACTTGTTTCTTTAAAATATTAGTGGGTTTTTTCTGTAAATCATGGTAAAAATGTATGATAATAATTATTAGACAATAACAAATGTAAATAAAGAGCATACACTATTTGTATATACAAATGAGTGTTTAAAAATATATATTGCATGAAATCCAATTTGTTTTTCGTTATTTGATCCATATATAGATGGTTTAAACTGCATTTCATTCTAGTTAGGACGTTTCTGCTGTAGAACCGTTTATACTGCTATTCTGCTCTATTATGGATGCTAATATGGATTTGTCTCTTGACTGTTTGTTTTTTCTCTGCACTATTTCAGCCTGACTTTGTAGGGATCATATGCCGCCGCTTATCCCCCAAAAAGATCATCGAGAAATGGGTTGATTTTGCTCGGTGAGTATATGTCTTTATTTGTGTTTCTTTCTGTTTGCCATCTGCCAGTCCTGCTGTCTGTTTGCATATATGAGTGCTTAAGACTCGAGGAGTGTTTTAGGAGGCTATTAAAAAGCTTTTTGCAGTGTTATCAGCATAGTCTGCACCATTTACAGCCGCTTGTGTGTGTGTTTGTGTATGTCTGGTCTGTTTGCTCAAGTTAAGGGTCAAAGCCCAGATCTCATTTGTAATTTACCAAGAAAAGTGTTAAAGGTCACTGTCCAACTACTGTTCAACATTTGCAAAACCTTCTTTAAAAAGAGTATTTACTTGTGCTACATGAGTTTAATGTGTCAACAGTAGAGAAATGATTTGCAGTGAGTGATGTACGTGTAAACATTACTTTAACTGCTCACTCCTGCAATGATTTCAAGCTGTTTGTATTAAAGATTAAAAGAAAAAACATATAGAGTAATAGAAATAGAAATTTTTGGAGAGAAAAAAGTGTAGTACATGATATATACATTTATATTGTCTTACTGTAAAGAAAATAAGTATAGGTTTAAGAAATTTAAATATTTTTCTGGTGCATGCAGGTAATGAATGAAACAAAAAAAAGAAGCAGCAAGTGAATAAGCATAACCTTTTGGTGACATTTTAAAGCCTTTTTTTATTATTCAATTCAATTTATTCATAAAGCACTTTAAAACAACACAGTTGACCAAAGTGCTGACAACAAAGAGTAAAACAAACTTTAAAACACAAATAAATAAACATAAAATGTCAACATCTCAAGCTCTGCTAAAAGCCTAATTAAACAGGTGGGTTTTAAGAAGGGATTTAAAAACAGTGATGGAAGAGGCTTGTCTAACCGTACGTTCACACCGAAAGCGGCGAGAGCGTCCAAGGTCGCTCTGGCCGCCCTGGCGACAACGCTCTCTGCCTTCAGCTCCTGCGGCGAGAGCGTCAAAACTCGCTACATTCATCTCATATTTAAAGGAGCCGTTGCAGCATATCAGTTACATTCCTGCATAAAACATGTTTCTAGCGTGAAAATGTTGCGCACTTCTTATCAAATTCATACAACAATGGAAGATCAAGTTGCGTGTGGTGTGGCTTTGCTCTATTTATCCAATATGTGTCCATATGTCTGAAATATCCTGAAGCAGCAGTACTGTTTTGTACTGTCACATCGCGTGAGATTCCCGCTTTTTTAAGATAAATTTATATATCATTAATGAACATCAGTAACTCGCCAGTAACTTATTAAATGCATGTTCCTGTAGAAAATTTTTTTAAATAATTGGAAAATTCGGCGACCGCAATAATCAAACCCTTGGGAACAACTGTGGTCGGAACCAAAGTTCACTGGTCTGTGTTCTCTGAACTGCTATCAAGCGATGGACGTCTTTATTCTGATTGCTTGCCGCCGAACCGTGTCATAGCTCATTACCATAAAGTTGACTTCATTTCAACTCTCCTCGACGCTCACGCCGGCGAAGACGCGCCGCGCTGCTCCTCGCCGCTTATCGCCGCCTATCGCCGCCTATCGCCGCTGGCTCTCATTGAAAATGAATGACTTCCGGCTACTTTGACACTCTCGCCGCTTTCGGTGTGAACGTACAGTAATGTACAACGGCAGCTCATTCCACAATTTGGGTGCAGCCACAGCAAAAGCCCGATCCCCTCTGAGCTTTCGACTGGTCCTGGGCACACCCAGGAGGAGCTGGTCGGCTGACCTGAGCGAACGATAAGGTGTGTAGGGACAGAGAAGCTCAGAGAGGTAAAGGGGTGCACCATTTAGACACTTAAAAACAAATAAAAGTACCTTAAAATGGATCCTGAAGTGCACGGGCCGCCAGTGAAGTGCAGATAAAATCGGGGTGATGTGCTCGTATTTGCGTGTGCCAGTTAAAAGACGTGCAGCTGCATTCTGAACCAGTTGCAGTCGAGAGATCAAAGACTGACTCACCCCAAAATAAAGGGCATTACAGTAGTCCAAGCGGGAGGTTATAAAAGCATGGATCACTGTTTCAAAGTGCTTGTGCGATAAAACGTGCTTAATTTTGGCCAGTTGTCGTAAGTGAAAGAAGCTAGAGCAAACAACAGACCGAATTTGGCTTTCAAGCTTTAGTTCAGGATCCATTTTAAAACCCAAGTTCACAATCTCTGGCTTACAAAAAGTTTCGAGATGTAGTTGTACAGAATGAGCGACGTTGGAACAAAAGTTTTGGATCAAAGTTTTTTTAATTTTTTAATTGAAAAAAGGGAACTGGAACTTGCATTTTCATGATGCTCCTGAGCATGTTGATTTCCTGATAAAGGTTGTATGCAGGAACTAAGTGTGTGTTCTCACTTGGCAGGCTTAGTTCAGTCAAAACAAACTCTAGTCTTAGTGCTCTGTGTGGCTCATATGAGTAAAGTTGAGCTTTTCCACTGCTGGTGTGGCTCTCTTTGGTACAGCTCAATTTTGGTGACTTTTCCACTATTTTACGTTTTTTAGTACCACTCTGTATGAGGTTCCAAGTGAGCCAAACTATTATTAATATACATGATGTATACACACTGCTGATTACCAATTGGTCAGATATTCATCACTAAACTCGCTGGCTTAACTGTAAACTCTACCTACTGACCCCTGGTGCACACACCACTAAAAAGGCTCTCTGTCCACTTCCAAATTCTAGAGGAGTTTGAATGACACATGAATCCAATCCAAGACCTGTCTGTTTAGGAACCACTATGGGTAATTTCTTGTTTTTTTTTTTCCAAGTGCAAGAATGCCCCCAGTGGAGGAGATTTACTACTGATCACAGAATCGTGCTTGCCTGACAAGATGTGCATGAGAATTGCTTTTTTTTTTTTTAAGTTTCGAATTTAGGGCTATTGTAAGTTTATTTTTAGTTTTTATTTTATTTAATTATTTTTTTTTAAGATTTCCCAAACTTGTTTATCAGCAATTAAATTTTCACAGTCTTTTGTATAATACTTTTTTTCCAGGAGAAAGTCTTGGTTTTATCTGGCTAGAATATAACATTTAAAAAAAATTAAGGTCAATAATATTAGCCTCCTTAAACAATATTTTTTGGATAGTCTACAGAACAAACCATTCTTTATACAATCATTTGTCTAATTACTGACTTGCCTAGTTAACCTAGTTAACCCTGAAATGTAAAATGTCACTTTAAGCTGAATACTAGTATCTTGATAAATGTTTAGTAAAATATTTTTTACTGTAGTCATTGTAAAAATAAATCAGTTACTAGAAATGAGTTATTAAAACTATTATGCTTAGAAATGTGTTTTAAAAAAATCCCATTTAACAGAAATTGGAGGAAAATATAAAGGGGGCTAATCATTCAGGAGGGCTAATAATTGTGTTGAAGCCGGGTTTGAGCTAAACTGTGCAGGGCTGTGGAGTTTGACACCCCTGGTCTAGACGAAATGAACCAATAGAAGCAAACCACCAGTTTGAACACAGCCAAAAGGATTTTCTCACCTCTGTGTTATAAAATTTGTCCTCATAAATCATCTTGTGCAAACTGATCTTAATGACCTCAGAAAGCAAAGGAACGACAAGAGGAAGTTTCCCTCCCAACTCTCCTTATCTTTTTGTTCTGTTGTAACGGAAACAAACGGCTAGACACTTCATAGTAGCTACATTTTATCCAATTTGAAAATAAAAAGAAATTCCTGTTTTATCATCGTTTTTCTTACTCTTAGTTTGCCTCTGATCGTTTTTGCTGCATATCTCAAAGACTGGTCCTCCCATAAATGCTTTTGAAAAGAATTGGGTCACAAGGCAGACAATGTACAGTATGTGGTCACGAGTTTCATGCTTGTGCTCTTGAGGAATGTGCTGTTACTAAAGCCTCATGTGCATGTGCCCTTTCATTGCTTTTTTTTTTTTTTTTAAACAATGTCTCTTATTTTTAGACCAATTATATCTGCACATTCCCATTCTGATCCATAACCAGTTTCTCTAATTTTTTTTAATATACACCACACTGACTTTGACAAAATCTGAGTCTGTTTACAACACATTCTGCCCAGTAATAGTTATGTCTGTTACAATAATCAATATATCGACTTATTGCACAACACATCGACATTACCTCAATCATTTTTGATGCAATAGATCTCATGTCCATAAATAAAAACCAATTCTTGCAAAATTTTACCTGATTGTGCAACATCTCTATCTCTATTTGAGTCAGTATGGTTTAAAAAAACACTATAGTATACACTATAAATCACTGTAGTATATTTTTATGTAGGTGCTTGTAAAATATGTCTGGTAGCAGATATTGCAGCCTGTTACTTTTTACCTTGCACGTTTTTGTTAAGATTTATTATTATTTAATTGAGATTTACGTTTTCACATCCTGATTCTAATGCCTTATTGATTAGAATTAAATATGATGTGTTCTTTGAGAGTGTGCATGTATTATGATGCTATTATATTAATAATAATAAATAATTTCATTTATAACGTGCTTTTTTTTTAAGACCCAAAGCGCTTACAAAACATTGAAAAATTACAAACCAAAATAAAACAACAAAGAATAAAGTAAAAAACAACAAAGCAGAAACAGTGTAGGACCAGAGGCAGAGCGTGAACAGCAAGAGGCAGAAGAAATAAATATCAAATCACAAATGTAATCGGGAGCACAACTATGAACAGTTTTATTATTGATTAACTTTTCTAGTCCTGAAACATTTTCGATATTGTATTGTTTGAGTGGAGCTCAGTTTGCTCTACTTCTGCTTGTCTTATGAAACTCCCACCATTAACCGAAGCGGTGTCAGCAGAACTGCCCTGTTCCTCTTCACAGTCGCATGATCAAAGCACGCCCTCAAAGACCAGATTTTAATGCCTATAATTGAGACGCTCTCATTCATTAGTGTCAAATTATTTCTGAAATGGCTTTAAACGTCGTGAAGCGTTGAAGGCGGCAATTAATTCATTGAATTCATACAAGTGCTTGCATAACCTTGAAAGGCAGAAACAGTAGCATGTGCTTTTTCTCTGTGAGCAGTTACGGAGTTTTTGATATTTATGTCAAGTCAAATGTTTTATATAGAATTGAATTTGTTTCTCACCATTTAAAAAAAAATTATATTGTTTATAACTTCTTTTGTAGGGAATTGAGACGTGCAGTATCCACTCAAAAATGATGTTTGCTGTTTGTTTAAACTACTTATTTAAAATGGGCTGAAACAACACAATTCTTGAGTTTGTTTTGTGCACAACTTAGTTTTTTTATGTTTGATCCACTTAAATTTGTAAAAGCTAATAAGCTAACTTAATTCCTTCATGTTCCAACAAAAATCGATTGTGTGGAACCCAGCAGTTTTTTTTTTTTTTTTTTTTTTTTTTTTTTTTTTTTTTTACAGTGTTGACTTGATACTTGTAAAAATTATACCTAAATTTTGTAGAGGAGTTATTCACTGTTTATTCATGCAAATGATTTATTCAAAACTGATCATTGTATCATTTAATATGTCGACTGTTTACCAAATATTTCAAAACATTCATTCAGGAGCAAAACACCAGTGTTATTCTGAGATTCCCAAATGTTCCCAATTTTTTATATGTGCCAAAACATTTAAAAAAAAAAAACTCCAATATTGTTATACAAATGTCATTCAATATTAAATTTGAGTCTTTCTTATGCACAGATATTCAGGAAAACAATTGTCTATCTTGGTAATATAACAAAATCTTCTATATATAAAATACTAAAAAAAAAACCTGCAAAGATTTGCTTTCATAGCTTGACTTATAATTCAGTGGGGATAATAATTCTGACTTTAACTGTATATATAAACATGTCAATCCTGGCCCGTTTTATTTTAAACACAGAGTTTTGTCTTAAGTTAGCACAACAGTTAGGGAAGTAATCGAATGCTTGAATTCTTGATCTGTGGATTCTTAAAGGGACCCATCTGTTATCAAAGTGGATCAAAATGAGAGATTCACTGCTTTTCATTAAATAGCTGTAATAACTATAAATAACATTTAAATCCAGTGAATAAAGGTGAACGAGATTTTAGGAATTGATTTAATTTCTGTATTGGCCATTGATTTTTAATAGGCTAAACCTTTGATTTTATTTTGAATGTTTGTTTGGTGTGTATTTTATCCTTTGAAGCTAATTTCAGCCCCGTTTACACTAGTGCGTTTTAGTTTGAAAACGGCGTTTTAGAATGAAAACGTTCCGCGACCATACTCGTGTTTTACCCAGCGTTTCTGAACAGCTCTCCGTCCACACCAAAACGCTGAAAACGCACATCACGTGACCACACACACACTCTCGGGCAAGCGCTGCAGCCCATCTACCCAGATGAGAGCTCTGCTGGTCGGACCTCTCATCAAGCATCTCCCGCTGGATCTAATCTCACTATATTTATTAAGCGGGATATTTCATTCATCTTGTTGTCTTTATCAAACGACATATTCCCCGACTTTTGGTCATTGGAATCTATTACTTGTTCTCGGGTAACGTGTTTTGTCTGAGCGCAAAGATAAGTTAATGATTAATGTAACCACGTAGCCTACATTCTGTATATTGACTGATCGCTTGCCTTTATTTCCTACAATGTATAAACTTATTGTATGTTATACTTTTATAATGGCCATTATCGATTATTAAAACTGATAATCAGCAAAAGAGAGGGGATGTTTCGTATTTTCACTGAAATTGAAAGGAGGCAGTTGTTATCGGCTCCGTTTTGTTATAAATATCCACACAGTGAAGATGACGCTCGTATGCAGCACGGCGCCTCAACATGTCTGCTGTCCGTTAAGTTGCTAATATTAAAATGAAAATAGGCAGTTCCTTAAATCATGTTTACATTTTATTGTTGAGAAAGTGAAACAACGTAGCCAAGGTGATGTGAATGAAGTTATAAAGTACACTGTTCCCTTTGAAGATTTACGCGTGTCCTCGGTATAGTCTGTTCTCCATATCAAACTGAGAAGAAGAGACTGCAGCCTTGATCAAACTTGAGAAGTCTGAACTTACAAGGAGAGGATGCAGGACTGAACTGTGTGTGTGGGCTACTTAATATTGAGGAAAAGCCCCAATCATAGAGGCGAATGTCTGCAGCCCCGCCTCCGTTTTCAGATATCTCCGTTTTCCATCATCCAAACTGAGACGGAGCAGCAGCGTTTCAGAATAAAAAACAGCCTCTCCAGCGTTTTCGAAACGCTCCGTTTTCGGCGCTCGAGAACTCTGGCATAGTGTGGACGGTTGGCGTAACCGTAAGCAAAACTTATGCGTTTTCAAACTAAAACGCATTAGTGTAAACGGGGCCTTCCTCTCTGTATTTGTAACTGTTCTTTACAAAACATATTAAGTGTTTAGTTCAAAGGTGTCAATCGCAGTTTCTGGAGAGCCGGAGCTCTGCACAGTTTAGTTCTAGCCTTAAATAAACACACCTGATCAAACTAACTGAGTCATTCAGGCTTGTTTGAAACCTACAAGTAAGTGTGCTGAAGCAGGGTTGAAACTAAACTGTGCAGAACTGCAGCCCTTCAGGAACTGAGTTTGACACCCCTGGTTTAGATTATCTTAATGCCATGGTGTATTTGTTACAGTACCAGTAGTATTAATGTTTTAATCCCCTCTATTCCCTGCAGACGGCTCTGTGAGCATCAGTACGGTAACTCTCCGCGTGTTCGCATCAACGGCCACGTGGCAGCCCGCTTTCCCTTCATTCCACTGCCTCTGGATTACATCCTGCCTGAACTGCTGAAGAACGCCATGAGGTAACATTACTCTCACATATAGGTCAATGAGATGTACACAACACGCCCTCCTGCTCTACTATGCAATCTCAGATATTTAATCCTGCCGCGACAGACACATTCGCAGTTGCTTTTTTTTTGGACCATAGTGACTGTTGTTAAATCAGCTACTCGTATTGAACCATTGCTGCTAAAATACCGTGATATTAACTGCTGCATGAACTATGACCCAATTACATGCTTTTTTTTGCCTGTCTGTCAGTGCATGAAGGAGCTATTTTATTGTGACCTTGTGTCAACATAATAGCGTTTGGTGGAACGCCAGGAAAATCAAGTCATTTAAAAATTCTGCCACGTTATGCAAGAAGCCTGGAATGGAATTTGGGTTTGGAAGTTTTCCTGGTTGTAATCTAGTATGGTTATGGTATGGCAGACCTGGGTCACTGTGACCCACACTTAATTCATGTAGGGGCGATGTCCTTTCAAATGACTTAGCTGAACAGCATTTTCATTAGCTGCTGCCAATGCTTTGGATCCTACACTGGAAACTAAAATTATTACAGCTATTTCATGAAAATAACTGCATTATGAATTCAAGTTAGGGCTGCACAATATTTTAGCAGGGGTCATGGTCATCCTGGCACCACATTTTGTTGCTAATATTAATTTATTAATATTTAATAACCATGTCAAATAATCATAATTTCAACCATGATAGAGTTTAACCGCAACATAGTGAAAGGTTAAAATTTGCAAATGTTTTTAAGGCCTTTGACTGCAAACTTGTGATTTGGGGTATTTAAAGACATCACAAGAAAATAAGTAGTTGTCGATTATTTTATATTTTATACAAGAGGAAATCCCTTGGTTTCAATATTATTTATAATAAATATATATATATATATATATATATATATATATATATATATATATATATATATATATATATATATATATATATATATATATATATATATATATATATATAGCAGTAAGAATTGTAAGAGTTTATGTTTTGTAATTTTTTGAAGGGAAAAAAACTGTAAAATTTCCTTAATGTTTACATATATTTTAATTTTCATATTTTAAGTTCTTTTTCCTGGTACTTACTTGGGATATATTTTATATCTGTGAGAACTTGAGTTCCTTGAGGAAAAATTAATAATAGAAGTAGTAATAATAATAATAATGTCTGTCCACATAAAACTGTGAGATGTGACGCAATGAAATTTTGTTGTTCATCCAAAGTGTAAAGTCAAGTATTTTGTTTACTATATTTATAAGGTTAAAAAATAAAAAAGTAAAAGTAAAGTAAAAAAATAATCAAATAAGTTTTAGTATTTATGTTTTTTCTAAATATTTAAGCTCAGTGTTTTCCACACACAGACTTTACTTGGGCAGGCCGCCCAGGTATATTTAGTGACACGTTTTTTTATTAACAGTTATTATCATCCTTTTACACTTTTTTTTTTTCTCCATATCTGTCCAATGAAACCAAACATTCGCGATCAATCAAGTAGTGGAAAACCTCTCGTTTACCTGTTTTGTCTCACGTGCTCTGCAGACCCACAGGTACGTGCCTTTTTGGGACTTAAAAAAATCGCGAGAGACGTTGGCGCCAATGACCTAGTGGTTAGTGTGTTGAATTATAGCACCCAGGTGCTTGCGGCGACCTGAGTTTAATTCCCGGCTCAATTTCCATTGCTTATCCTTCCCCTCTCTTTGCTCCCCTTTTTTTCCTGCCTGTTAATCTCCACTGTCCTGTCAATGAAGGTGAAAACCCCTAAAAATAATCATCTTTTTTTTAATCGCGAGAGAAACAATATATAATTAATTCTTTAATCTAAACGACTCAGAAAAACTTTACTATATACTGGGAGAGGACGAAACAACTGGTATAAACTGGCTACATAATATATGTACACCATTAGTTAATCAATGCATTTGCCTTATTTCAATTATTTTTAAGTCTTAGTCTTGTAATCATTATAATTTTTTGTTTATTTTCATTCTTTTCTGTCATTTAATTTTCATTTGCAGCATATTTTATTAATTTTAGTATGTCAATATATTATATATTTTATACATATCTAAAAGGCTTTGGCATTCGAGTTCACTTTGAACTTAAAAGAGAAGGAGGCAGATTTGACCTGTCAGTGGGTGCACATGGCTCCTGAATAGTATAAAAGTAAAAAATATTGGATTTCTATTTTTATTTCAACAGTCTTTTTTTACTGTAACCTATTGAAAAGAAAGTGTATAAGTGTCAATATAAATACAATTCATGTTAATTAAATTATGTTTTGTATATTGCAAATAACCCTAGTACCCTAACAATCATATATAGCAGAAACCACCCGTAATATCTTTGTGGCACTGAGTTCTGCATGTGTACTTGTAACATACTCTAAATGGGACACACCTGTGATCTCATCCAAATCTTGTTCGATCATAAGAAAGCTGAAATTCTGGTTCTGGCACCTGTCCTAGTACAGCTCTGTCTCTGTAGATGTTATGTGCGTTCATACAAGTTCACCCATCTGTTGTTACTGGTAATCTGACACTGGCTAAATTCCAAGTTCAGTGGTACGAGACGGGCTTTTTTATAATGGGGCAAGCTATCAAAAAACAATCTACAGATAAGCCACAAATAATAATGCAGAGCACTTAACCCAATGTATACATGTCACCGTATGCCTGTTTATACCTGCATTATAAAGAGTTTGTATCTAGGTAGTTTTTTTTTGTACACAAGAAATGTTTAGTGCTGCACACTGCTTTTTTTGTTATAGATTCATCACAAGTTCAGTGGTGTAGTGGTTAATGTGTTGACACATGAACCCGGGTGCTCACGGCGACCCGAGTTCGATTCGCGCCTCACAGTCCTATGCCAATCCTTCCCCTCTCTCTGCTCCCCATACTTTCCTGTTAATACATTCTACTTTCCTAACCAATAAAGGTGAAAACCTTGAAAAAAATAATTATATATATATATAATTTATATATATATATATATAAATATATATATATATATATATATATATATATATATATATATATATATATATATATATATATATATATATATATATATATATATATATATATATATAAATTTATATATTTATATAATATATATATAATTTTATTTTTTTTTTAACCCCTGTAAAACCAGCCTGGTCGACCAGCTAAAGCTGGATTTTTCAGCAGGATATATATATATATATATATATATATATATATATATATATATATATATATATATATATATATATATATATATATATATATATTTTTTTTTTTTTTTAAAGATAATTATGTGATTTGTTTTAATCATAAATTTGATCTTAAGGTTACAGTTCACAGGTGAAAAATTAATTTGGGATTTTATATATAGCATTAAAATCACTCGCAGGTCACTTTGCATGTTGAGTCCCGTGCACAGACTCAAAGTGCTGGAAACATTCTTTGCTACAATCAGTTGTTTTGTTATTTGAATCGCTGGTGTCTTTTTATCTGCTGAACCAGTTTGGTCATTCTCCTCTGGCATCAACAAGGCATTTTCTCCCACAGAACTGCCACTCACTGAATGTTTTGTACTCAAGATGTTGTTATGTGAATGTTCCAGTAGATCAGTAGTTTCCGACACCAACTTCTATTACACTTTCAGAGGCACCTAAAGCCACAATATGGACCATTTTTCATTTAAAATATATCAAATAAAATGAAATGACACTAGAACAGTGTTCTATACTTTGCCGACTTAACATGCTTGCATTACCCCAAATGTTATGAAGAATCCATGGAAATAAGCTTTACTTTTTAATTTTGATTTTACTATTGATGTTGTAAAACACCAAAGAGACTTTAATATGTTGTGTGTTCGAGTTCTGCAATGTGTACAAATTAAACGTACATATGCAGACATAAAACTGCACATTGGTGACATGGTGGCTCAGTGGTTAGAACTGTCACTTCACAGCAAGAAGGTCGCTGGTTCGAGTATTGACTAGGCCAATTGGTGTTTTTGTGTGGAGTTTGAATGTCTACCTGGATTTCATCTGGCTGCTCCGGTTTCCCCCACAGTCCAAAGACATGGGCTATAAGTGAATTGAATTAACAAAATTGGCCATAGTGCTTGAGTGTATGGGTGTTTCCCTGTACTGGGTTGCGGCTGGAAGGGCATTCACAGCTAAAAACATATACCGTAATAGTTGGTGGTTCATTTTGATGTAGCAGTACCTAATATTCAAAGGACTAAGCTAAAGGAAAATTAATGAATGAGAACTGTGCACACAAGGTAAGCACAAACTGTATATCACTGTACAAATTAAAATGCTGTAAATGCTCAATGGTAAAGTACACCAACAATTTAAGATTTTAAGAAATTAAACTGTTCCTAAACCTGCATTTATCATACATATATAAAATTTTCTAACTATCCATAAAATGAACAGTTCTCAACTAGAGCCTAGACACGTGGTTTTGTAGGTGTGTATGTGTCTCATTATATTGCTGAATATTGTAAATGTATTTGTCCTGTTTAAATAGCTCTTGGAGAAATTCAGTGATTTTTCCGAATCTACGTTTTTTTATTTTATTTTTTTTTTAGATTTATTCAATTCGAACAATCTGTATTTTATTATTATTATTATTTTTTTACTGTGGCTCAGTACCAGTTTTTTATTTATTCATTTTCCTTCGGCTTCTTCTCTTATTTATCAGGGGTCGCCACAGTGGAAAGAACCGCCAAATATTCCAGCATATGTTTTGTGCAGCGGATGCTCTTTAGCCAGCCCGCAACCCAGTACTGGGAAATCCCCATGCACTTATACACTATGGCCAATTTAGTTCATCCAGTTCACCTATAGCACATGTCTTTTGACTGTTGGGAAAACCGGGGCAACCGGAGGAAACCCCATCGAACATGGGGAGAACACAAACTCCACACGGAAATGCCAACTGGCCCAGCCAGGACTCGAACCAGAGACCTTCTTGCTGTGAGGCTACAGTGCTTACCACTTAGCCACCATGCCACCACAGTTCAGGTTGTTTCTTGTTATCATGTACATGCTCTTATCAATTGCTATGGTTTGCCATGTCAGTAAATGTAAATCAGTAGCAGATGTGCTTCAGAATACCTATAAAGGAAATTAAATTTCTCCTCAACCAATAGAGATGCTTCTTGTGTATTAGACAAATTCCTGTCACAAATCTCAGACTGATTGTGTTGGATCAAAGTTAGTTATTAAGTTTCTTCTTTGTTCAGACTTCAGTGCCTAGAGAGCATTTTCACAGTCAGCTGTTTACGCATTCAATGAGACCTTTGAAAGTTGCTTCATGCCTCCACACATTTCTTATCATGTGCTCTTGTTCTGATCCGATTTTTAATTGAGGTTACTCATGAAAGTGTTTTGTTCTTCAGGGCCACCATGGAGAGTCACTTGGACACCCCTTATAATGTGCCTGATGTGGTGGTCACAATTGCCAACAATGACACTGACTTTGTCATAAGGTGAGTCTTTAAACCAGTGCTAATGCCACAATGTTACCTAACTTTGTCATGTAACTTGCATAATAATACAAGTGAAAAAAATTTTAAAAAAGTGAGAAAATATTACAATTCACACTAGAACACAATCGAAAATCTGTCTTGAATCTGATTTCAAACTACATAAGATCACAACGGATCACAAATCTCACAGATCAAACCATTTATTTATTTATTTTTTTCGGAATGAATCGCCAACTTATCCAGCACGTTTTTACTCAGCGGATGCCCTTCCAGCAGCAACCCATCTCTGGGAAACATTCACACACACACACTCAAACACTACAGACAATTTAGCCTACCCAATTCACTTGTACCGCATGTCTTTTGGACTGTGGGGGAAACCGGAGCACCCGGAGGAAACCCACTCGAACGCAGGGAGAACATGCAAACTCCACACAACTGAGCTGAGGCTCGAACCAGCGACCTTCTTGATTTGAGGCGACAGCACTACCTACTGCGCTGCTGCGTCGCCTTCTGATTCTTTTTATAAAATTATTAAATATTCAACTGAATAACATTTTAAAAAATAAATATTCAATACTGAGTTTCTAAAGTGCAACATGAAAAACAACCTTTGCTACTGTTTCTGAAATGGCTAAATGTGTCAATTTAACATAGGTCCCATATGCGATATCTAGTGTATATATCTAAGCATCCATCAATATCGCTGCAACATTTTTACAGCGCTCCCAGGACAACAGTTATTCAACCGCAATAGTCAAGGCTTAAGCCAATCTGAAAATGCTGGACCTTTGCTGTGTGTACATGTGTAAAAAAAAAAAAAAAAAAAAGCAAAGAGGCAGAACATTTCATAGGTAAGATTTTGTTTTTCTTTTTAAGTTTTTGTATGTTACGAACTTTTTCCCAGAGATAGGTTGCGGCTGGAAGGGCATCCGCTGCACAAAAACATGCTGGATAAGTTGGCGGTTCATTAATAAAGGGACTAAGCTGACAAGAAAATGAATGAATGAATAAATGAATGAATGATTGAATGTTACGAACTTTTGTGCTCAACAAGTAACGTTATTAATGATAATACAGTTACTTGCTGCATTTACCATAAAGCAAAGTAGCACCAACTTACACTAAATACTATGCTAGGTTTGTTGAATAAAATTAGCAAAACAATGTAAATGAAATATAACAACAAGATGCTGCGGTGCTAGTATCATTGTCAGCCAAGTGAAGTAACGGCTAGTTTTTGAAGTAACTTATAAGGGTGTCTGAAAACATAACAGTACCTGCGCCTCAGTGTGCATACGGTCCACCCTAAAAGATTAAATATTACAAATGTTATATACCATCTAGATCAGGGGTCTCAAACTCAATTTACCTGGGGGCCGCAGGAGGCAAAGTCTGGGTGAGGCTGGGCCGCATAAGGGATTTCACAAAAAAAAGTCCTCAAGTGTCATTATTAACAGTTTTAATTATTTCTTCTGAACATGAAGTGTCCTGAACATTAATAGAACATTGAGTGAAGATTATGAACAGTTCTTCTGAACATGGCATCTTTTGCCTACTTCTTGCTGCCAGAGACTTGACAGCGCTTCTTCTCACAAATCTGAACCACATTTGGCTTTAGAGCGGAAGCAGTTGAGACCCTCAGTATGGCTTGAAGATAATCATCATTAAGTCTAGACATGTACTTTGACTTATTGAAGTCCTAGGGAAAAAAGTGGGGGAACTCACTCAAAACTTCCATTCCCTCACCTAAAAAAAGGCGTATATATGTATGAATAAAACACCCCCACCCCACTCCAGTCACATCAGTCTGTACCAGTCTGTATCTACCTATAATATCAACACAATCTCAGGCACGTGCACACATAGGGCTCAACCTGTGCAGAGCACACGCCCTTTTTAGTCTTGCATAGAAAGTGCCCTTCCAAAATGATCAAAAGTGCCCCCGCGACGCGACACACCCTCGGTCCCGCCCTTCAGTAGGCGCGACAACACAGCTGATCAGAACGCACATTGAGTGACAAGCGCGCTGTGTACGGATAGAATCAGCGGAGCGGGAGCGCTCTCTCTCCCCACTCCGCTGATTCGGTCAGTGTACAGCGGTCGGCGCGGGCCACAAAATATTGCACTGAGGGCCGCAAATGGCCCGCGAGTTTGAGACCCCTGATCTAGATCATAAAGGTGAATATGCACATTGAGACGTTGGGATATCGATGGTTCACATGAGTCGTTTATAATGGAGATTCATTCACAAACGAATCACTCCCTCAGTCAGAATTAGAAGTGAAAGCAGGATAGGGGGTGTGTTTCAGGACATGGATTAGATCAAATTTAACAGGAAGGGAGATAATACATTTCCATGCATGTAAACCTGCGCTCTTTGTCGGCGATGCCCATGCGGTCACTTATGCATCGATGTAGAAAAGCGATGTAAAATTTATAATTTTTGTAAAAACAGTTTGTGGGTGATAAAAATGACTTGCCTGTGGCCCAATTATGGCACAAAAGAAATACTGTAATCAGCAGTGGGAGAATTGATTTATTTTTTGCCCTGGGTGCGGGCAGGTTACTAACGTAGGCATTAAGGTGTGGTTGATCGTCGGTGAATTCAACAATGAAATATAAGGCTTTTTCCTGGAAAGCCGAACAACATGTTTAAGCATCAACATCTACAGTAAAGCATTCGGTTGTTTGACATTTGAGCTGTTGTTTGCACAGAGAGTTCGTCATGCGGAGTGCAGGTCCATTATCCCGCGGTGGACAAACCTCTGTCCACACTGAGCAAATTTACCCGTGGATCATGTTTATTTTACCATAAATTGAAAGCATGAACCTTAGTGCTCCTTGCTGTCTGTTCTTTTTTGGCATTTGGAGAAAGGAAGCAAAGTCCTTTCTGTTTCTGTTTTTGCTCCAATGTAAATTCATGCTTTATTTGATGTTTACACAATTTTAGAAGAAGGTTGAAAGGTTTTTGAAAAATAATTTTGTTTTTAGTATCAACAAAAAAAACAGTTACTATGATATTATAAGTGTGTGTATATATACAGTATTTCTGTAGGTTTGGGGTCAGTTGAAAAGAAAGAAATGTTTTATTCAGAAATAACACATTAAGTTGATTGAAAATGACGGTAAAGTCCAAAAAATATGATATACTATAATAAACGTATTTAACATTTATAATAACAAGTCATTTTCATTAAGCTCCACTGAAGACTGGACAAATGGCTCAGATTCAGCTTCGTCCTCCCTCAAATAAAAATGTATATTATATATTATTTTGTAATCTCAGTGTTTAGTAACTTTTAAAAGTAGTTGATTTTGATGCAAATAAATGCAGCCTTATCAGCTGGGAGTCCATCACCCTGGGATAATGCTCATTTTAAGGTATCACATGAGATACGAGTAATCAAAATGCCAAATTTTAAATCAAAATTGCTTAATCTGCAAAAAGTTTTCACTCATTTTGAGGTGGTTTTAGGCTTGTGCAAAAAAAGAAAAGTTATTGTGAAAAATAGGAGATGGAAATGACCCACGGTGCCTGCCTTGCGTGTAGCCATGTATTTATACTTCTGCATGCTGTTTGTGTTGCTCTGCAATAACACTTTCGAAACGCTTGCTGGCATTGGGTTTTTTATATTCCTCTGTGTCGAGTTTCTTCGCAGGCGTTCTGTTTTTTCTGACCTAGCTTGATGTACAAGTAGCTAAAACTCGCTAATCCTGAGGCAGGAACTAGCAGACGTGCAACAATATTAATCATAATGTAACCACAAAACGACAGTTTCCATCTAGAGCATAGGTCTCAAACTCGATTCCTGGAGGGCGGCAGCTCTGCACAGTTTTGCTCCAACCCTAATCAAACACAGATGATCTAACTAATCAAGGTGTTCAAAACTACTACAGACCACTAAGCAGGTGTGAGCTGGAGGTGGTTGTAGCTAGCCTATGCAAAGCTGCGGCCCTCCAGGAATTGAGCTTGAGAGTTTTGTTTTAGAGTTACTTCATGGGACTTGACGCATGTAAACACTTGCTCCAACAGGTTTGTGCGGCTCTCTGTCCCGCCCACACTGGTCACTGCTACAAAGCTGACCAATCTCAAAGCTTGTGCTACACATCACTGCGACGTGTAGTTACATCTTTTGAGAGGTGCATGTCAGCCTCGGCAAGGGTTATGCAACTGTGCGAAGGCTGCGCCGGAGCATACGTATGCGCTTAATGCAGAAGTAAAATCAGCCTTAAACTCTGACATAGCAAACATTACACCCATGTGACCATTTACTGTTTGTTGCTAGGTTACCAATACTACATTCAGATGCTTTTACAACTTGATTAAAATGCACATAATGTAAATGTGTTTGTTTTTTTGTTTTTTGTTTTTTTACTCATTGCAAACTTTTAAAAGACTTGCTTCACGTTAGTTTGGAAACTTGAGTCTATCGAGCATTTGGAACAAAATAAAATGGCAACTAAAATATCTAACAATTTAGTCATCGGAATAGCCTAGAGGTTAGCGTGTCAACTTATGGTGCAGTAGCACGTCAAGGCGTCCTGAGTTCGAATCCCGGCTTGAGGACATTTCCCATCCCTACCCCCCCACCCTCTCTCTCCAACTTCGCTTCCTGTGTCATTACTGCCCTTTCTAATTGAGGCAAAAAGGCCAAAAATAAATCTTTAAAAAAATTATCTTAGTCTAAGTTTTACTTAATTTTTTAAAAATTTGCTTCAAAATGATGTTCAAATTATGCTTATCCAGTGAAAACTAATTCACTGATTAATTATTGCTGCTAAATATTGGTCGGATATAATCCATAATAATAATAAACAGATATCTTTATTAACTATTAGTCTAAAATTATTGCTACAACCAAACATAATGACGACAAGCAGAAATTCAGGTGGTTTTGCAGGTAAAGTTATCAGAGAATAAATATTTTAAAAACTGAATACAGATGAAACTGATGTTCAACTCATTTTTTCAGGATCTCGGACCGTGGTGGTGGCATTCCTCACAGCATTTTGGACAAGGTGATGCATTATCACTTCAGTACAGCAGAGCAGAGCGCTCAAGATCCCCGCATGAGCAACCTTTTCGATAGCATGACCAACAGCGGCCCTCAGTCCGGACCCATGCATGGGTAAGAAGAGCTACAACGGTTTACAAACAATCCCAGCATCAACATTTTGAAACATCTTTAATTTAAAGTGATAGGTCATCAAAATAATTGCTCATTTACTCAAACTCAACTTAATAGAAAGCTTCGTTCTTCTGTTCAACAAAAAAGAAGATATTTTGAAAAATGTTAAACCGGTAGCCATTAGACATGAGAAGATAACCGTTTTCAAGTAAAAACCGCGGTTTGGAAAAGTCAAGATTTTAAAATCGCCAAAGTTTTCTGTTATATGACTTTTTTTTTTTTTTTTTTAGGACAACAGTAGAGCTGCACGATTCTGGCTAAAATGAGAATCACAATTTTTTTTCTTTTTTTTTTGCTTAAAATAAAAATCAAGATCAAGATTTTCTCACGATTCTGTATATGTAAAATTAAGGTATGGTAAAAACAAACTTATGGCACAACATCGATAATAATATTATGTGTAGGTCTACTGGTTTTATAAATAATTCTATTCTACTTATAATTCTGATGTTGAATTTTTATGTTTGAGAGATATGCTTGCAATCTGTCATATTAGACAATTTTATTCACTGATAAAATCAGACATTTGCCATTACCAGATTATATTCAACAATATATAGGCTAGAGTAGTTATACTGACATTGTAAACATTTATTTTCATGCACAACGGTGGGTTCGCTATGAAAGAAAAAAGTTTCAAACGCTTGCCGTAATCATAATGCGATATGATTATTTAAATGAAGTGCACACTTTTTTATTTATTCTGACTGCTAAGTGCGTTCATACTTTGTACACGGCTCCCAAACGATCACTCTGTGCCAAAAACGGAACATTATTTACAACTGTATTACCTGTTACTCACAACATATGCAGGTTCTGTTCACTAAAGTAGACGCGCACACGTCTATCATTAAGTAGAGCACGCACGCCCTCTCTATAACAGCTCACGGTCAGCAGCTCACGTCACGTGTGATTTCCAATCGCGAAAACATCATTATATGAAGACAAAAAAGACATTTTTTAGTGTATTACACCTTACAAGTACATTGTGACTCATTCAACATCATTTGGAGGTGTGAATGTCACTGAGCAACGTGTGTGAAACAATGAAAAGACTCGTGCAGTTGCCTTTTCTTCTCTCCTGAACTTGAAAATATGATTGACAGAATCGTAGAAATGCTGGATTAAGATCGCCTAGGGGGTCGAATCGAGATCGCGATCTTTTAACGATTAATTGTGCAGCTCTAGACAGCAGTATCTCCAGCAGAAAAGATATCCAAAGATGCCATTTTAAATTGTAAAGAAATCCCTTTTTGAAACTGATGAAGACAGCAGAAGTCATTGATTCATTTGAATTATTTACCTTGACAGGTTTACAACTCCAAAATATTAAAAGTTTATCCAAATAAAATATATTGTTTTCAAAGGAGGAAACGTTTTTGTTTTTTACTCGGACATTTTAAAATGATATATTTTAGAGCAGTAATCACAATATTGTGAAACAGTGATATTTTATACCAGCCCATACAGCGTCAATTTTATACCAGCCCATACCTAGTAGCCATTGACTTCCATATTAAGGAAAAAGTGTACTATAGAAAAACATTTTTGGGTAACTATCGCTTTGAATTTAGTTATTACAGATATGCTGGTTAGGATCATGTTGTTTTCCTCACATGTAAATGTTTACATCTTGTCCCCTTAAAGCAGCTGAGCTGACTTTGCAGGCCTCTTTGCATTCTTGTAGTGTTTAAATGTGGTCTGCTCAATGTGATCCAGATTCAGCCAGTTCAGCCTGGATCCTGAAGTCTGTAGTGAGACGCTGCTCTCTTTACATCTTCAAAGTCACAACAGGGTTTGCACAGATCCCTATAAAGTCTTGCATATATTTAATTTGAGGCCATATAAAGTGTTAATGTAGTTATTATACTTTTAGGACTTGTCTTAAATATTACATGATACTTTGACTTAACTAAAGTTGGTCACGTTTTCCTGTAGTAATGCTAATTTGCTAACATGAATTAAGATTTATACATGATAATGTCCTCTTTTTTGTTTTTTACATGATAATGTCCTTTTTTTATTTTACAATAATGTTAAAGCAAAACCACAGCACTAACGATTGAATCTCATAGAAAGACAGCAGTTATTTGTTTGGAGTCGATCAGTCTAATTATTCAGTGATTCATTTATAAACAGTCTTCAGTTTAAACGAATCAGTTGAACAAATGAACCTATTAAGTCTTTGCGCCACCTGCTGGCAGTTTTAGTACTTTCAATTTTAGTACTTTCAATCACTAAAATGTTCAAACGAAGTCATTTCTTCATCTAATAATGAATTAATTCTTATATTATTTTATCTTTCCATGATCACAGTAAATAATATTTGACTGGATATTTTTCAAGACACTTCTATACAGCTTAAAGAGACATTTAAAGGCTTAACTAGGTTTTTTAGGTTAACTAGGCAGGTTAGGGTAATTAGGCAAGTTATTGTATCCGCTTTTTAAGTGGTGACGTGTTTGTGACGTATGTATACTGTTTCCGGGTTCAAGCCGCCATTCACTTGAGTGGAGAAATCATTTGTTTATGATCACGTTTTATTCCTATCACACATTAAAGTTAATTTTATATAGAAATCAGAGATTGAGTACACAACAATCTCTGAGCTTGCTGCATATCAAATACCAAAAATTTAACAATTTATAAAAAAAAATTAATCACTTTCTGGCCATCTGATATTAGGCATGGACATATATACTGCAATCGTGATTTTCGAAAGCCTTCGCTTTGTAAACGTTTATTATTACCATTTCATGAGTCTCCCCATTCAGTTGAATATAGTGCTTGGACCCGGAAGCTGCTTCGCGTGACGTCACACTTAACAAGCGGATAACGATGGTTTGTTCTTCTAGAATATCGAGAAAAAAATGGCTTAAAGAGACTAATAATTTTGATCTTAAAATGTTTTTTATTTTTAAATTAATATCTGCTTTTATTCTAGCCGAAATAAAACAAATAAGACTTTCTCCAGAGGAAAAAATATTATCAGACATACTATGAAAAATTCCTTGCTCTGTTGAACCTCTTTGGCAAATATTTAAAAAAAGAAAAAACTTCAACTGTATATCATGGCAAAACAAAATATCACAGTGTCATGTTTTTCCAAAATCATGCATCCCTACATCCAGCTTTTCTAACTAAAACATCTTCCTTTTGAAGGTGTCTATTGAAGTTGTTTTATTTAAAGTGATTGTGTTTTCACAAAAATGGAAATTCCCTCTTCATTTACTGTAAACTTTTATAAATTTCTATCTTCTGTTGAGCACAAAGCAAGATTTTCTGAAGAATTTTGGGCTGTTTTTCAGCCATTGATCTCCATAGTAGGAGCAAAAAACACTGGAAATCTTTTGCCAACATTCTTCAAAATATCTTCCTCTGTGTTCAACAGAATAAAGACACACACAAGTGGAAGATGAGTAAATGATGACAGATTCTACATTTTGGTGTGAACGATCCCGTTAAATAGCTTGTATTCATTTTCTCCTGCAGGTTTGGCTTCGGTCTGCCCACATCCAGAGCGTACGCCGAATACCTGGGCGGATCCTTGGCCATCCAGTCAATGCAGGGCATCGGCACGGATGTCTACCTGCGCCTTCGACACATTGACGGCAAAGGAGAGAGCTTCAGAGTTTGACATTGTGCTTTTTTTAAAACCGCTTCTGTTCAGTCTCGGTCGACTCCAGCCAGAACCGGATGGTCAACAGTTAACCTTTCACTCATATTACCTGTCCTTATACGCAAGCATCACACAAGGATCATGTTTTCCGAAGATTATGGGGTGTCGTGCTTGGGATTCGCACTGCAGCGTTGTGTTTGTGTAGTTCACTGTGATTTCGTTTAGTTTTTTTAAAGAAGAAATATCAGCCTTAAGATTAAAATCAAGCATGTTAACAGTCCAGCGTCACCGGAAGATGATTTCCAGACAGACACATCCTGGTTTTCATCTCTAATATGAGTGAACCGAACTTTGTAGAGATGTATTGTTCACTCTCAAAGGCTTTTAGTGATCTTCTATGAACTCTGAATAGAGGTTGACTGCCTTACGAAATAAGACTGAAGAAACGTCGCCATCTTGCTTCACAACAGTTTGTTCAGTTTTGACATTTCACGTTATTATATACCATATGAGTTTGCTTGAAATGGTTGCTTGAGGTTAGACCAGCGCATAGTTATCTTTTTTTTTTTTGTCATTGTCTTTGAAAAGTAGCGTTTATAGGTGTTAATAGCTTTTGTTTGACACCTTTTGATGGGTTCAGTCCGGTTCATGTTGTTAAGCTTAACATGTTTACCGGATTTAAAGGGATAGTTCACTTAAATGTAACTTCTGCCATTTATTTATCCTTCAAATTATTATTTTGGCGAACACAAAAGATATTTAGAAAAATGCTGGCATGAATTGACTTTAATAGTATTTTTTCCTACTATGGAAGTAAATCTCTGCCAGGATTCTTCAATCTATAATCTTTTGTGTTCAACTTAATTCACTCATAAAGGTTTAAAACGTCGTGAGGGAAATAAATGATAGTTTTAGGGTAAACTATGCCTTTAATTAGTATTGGTCCCCAAATTACATTTGAAATGGTAATTGAACTGCTGGAGAAGTTCACAAATACACATTTATTTCGTCGTCACATGTTTCGTCTTGTAATGTTGTGCCTGTGGTTTCTTTTCTCTCCTTTTAAAGCAAGAAAAAGGAGCCTTAAGTGTGTCTATGAGTGTGTATGATTTATTTTCTGTGCTCGAGTGCTGCATATTTGTTGCCCACTTTTGCCCCCTGCTGGAGGAGTTTGAGTATTACCTTGACTTTAAACAAAATGGACACACTGATGAGGATTTAGTCTGATGAATGGTGTGTAATGATGGGTTTTGGATGATTCAGAATGAAACTAACATGCACATGTTGAATCCTTTGTTCTTGTACTATGCCAAATTGTGGCATGATGCACCGAGTGTTACCTAGGATGGGATCATTTTATTTCATTGTTTTTTTTATGTTGAGTTTGCATTGCATAGATGCCTAATACGCTTAGTTTTTGGGCATTATAAAAATATGAAAGAACAGTTATTTTTCTTGATTTCTTTTTCTCTGGATGTGTATTGTTATGCTTTTCAAAAAGCAGAAACCAACATAGAAACTATAGAGATTTTATTCATTATGCTTAAAATCATTTACAAAATCAAGTCCCTATAATCATTTCTTTAGAAGAAATGTTTGAGCAACATTTTCTTTTAATTTTGTATGTATTTTACATTTTGTGTTTATATTTATATATAATTATATTTTTATATATAATATTTAATTATATTCACTCATTGGCCACTTTATTAGGTACACCTTACTGGTTTGGGCCCTCTTTTGCCTTCAGAACTGCCTTAAATCTTTGTGGCTTAGATTCAAGAAGGTACTGGAAATATTCCTCAGAGATTTTGGTCCATATTGACATGATAGCATCACGCAGTTGCTGTAGATTTGTCAGCGGCACATTCATGATGCAAATCTTCTGTTCTACCACATCCCAAAGGTGCTCAAAGGATTGAGATCTGGTGACTGTGGAGGCCATTCAAGGACAGTAAACTCATTGTCATGTTCAAGAAACCAGTTTGGGATAATTCAAGGTTTACAACATGGCGCGTTATCCTGCTAGAAGTAGCCCAAAGTGTGCCAAGAAAACATTCTCCACGCCATTACACCACCACCAGCATGAACTGTTGATACAAAGCGGGATAGGTCCTTGCTTTCATGTTGTTCCGACCTTACCATCGGAATGTCACAGCAGAAAGCCTCTATTGTCCAATTTTGGTGAGCCTGTGCCAATTGTAGCTTCAGTTTTCTGTTCTTAGCTGACAGGAGTGGCACTTGGTGTGGTTTTCTACTGCTGTAGCCCATTCTTCTCAAGGTTGGATGTGTTTGTTCAGAGATGCTCTTCTGCAGACCTCGGTTGTAACAAGTGGTTATTTGAGTCACTGTTGCCTTTCTATCAGCTCGAACCAGTCTGGCCATTCTCCTCTGACCTCTGGCATCAACAAAGCATTTGCACCTCACTCTCTGGATATTTTCCCTTTTTGGATCATTCTCTGCAAACCCTAGATGGTTGTGTTTGGAAATCCCAGTAGATCAGCAGTTTCTGAAATACTCAGACCAGCCTTGGCTGATTAGAAATTCGCCTTAACGAGCAGTTGGACAAGTGTACCTAATAAAGTGGCCGGTGAGTGTATATAGACACACGCACAAATTTGGGCTACAATAATTAGAATTTTGCTTTTAATAGTTGTGTCGACTTAGTACACGAATATATCAAGCAAGGTAAAATGTCCTAAATATGACTCCGCGTTTGTATATTACTCAAATGTATGGAAATCACACTAAAAGGGGCCGACCCACGTCTAAACTGACCAATCAGAGACCACTTAAGGCCTGTCAATCATTTCGCGCGTTTAGACGTATGGTTTAGACATTGGTTGCCATATCATGCCTCGACATAGAGGATTAATGTAAAATAGCAGAGAAAGTAAAAATCCATTTGATTAAAGAAATGATTTCGGGATGATAATGAACAGATATTACAGACACACCAGCACCCAAACGTAGGAGAGATCACGTGACACAACTAGTCCGAATCATCTGCGCGAACCAATTCTTTGAAACGTTTCACTTTAAAGAAACTGTTCAAACAACCGAATAGTCAAATAGCTCAAATAGTCCTTTACAACCTAAATATATATATTGTTCAAATTTACTTAGTAATGTCTCAATATACATTGACATAAGATATGTTTCAATAACGTTTGTTAAAACTTACTCATACAGTATATTTACACACATATTTCCAGGCTAGTACATGTTTTATTTGTAAAAATCTGCTCTTTGGCTCGTTGTGAGTCAATTGTGTGGTAGAATGAATCGCTGACGGCGGATTCTGAATCACAAACGGACTATTCAACTCATGAATCTTATTCGTTCAACCAAAGATTCGACTCTTTGAGGATTTGGACATCGCCAGAGCGGAAAAGCGAGTCCAGAACTGGAGCTGTCATTTCTTTCGCAGATACACTTTCTGTCGGCCCCCATGTGGATGTGAAAACAAAACGAGACAGACAGCAAAGGTGAGTAGGATGATGATGACTGTCTGCTAGTGTGTGTATTTAATAGATCTGTGATGCTTTCTCTCTGCGTGCTTCAGTCTCTGATAGCCAAGAAAGGAGAGGAAGTTGTGTGGTGATGATGAGAAACACATCTGTGGCCTGCCGTTCATTATGTAGACTAGTTGATCTCCGATTTGCAAGTTAATAAGCCTGACCTCGTAGAGACACGATTATATTCAGACTTGTATTCAAGCTTTATTTTGGTGCCAAGTGATGATGATGATGTGTTTTGCGTCTGACGTGGCGCTCATTTAAATCACCCACACAGAAGCTACGTACACCTTTAAAAATAACCACACGCCGTTTAAAACGCCGAGCTGTGTAACGTTACAAAGCTAAGGAACTGCAGTGGCTCTACACTGTGATATACGATTGAGCAGCAAATTCTTACAAAATAGTATGGAAATAAACGGTGTCAGGCGATAATGCTATGGCTCTTTGATTTATACGAGGTTGTAAGTGGTTTCCTAGATACAGACAGTGGCATGTAAATGTCTTGTCACACGAAGTGAATGTACACAAAGCGTTTAACGCTTGTCAGCTAATGTTATTGGGTAATGCTTTCAAGGCCATTGGATGATTTGTAAATAAGGCACACCCGTTGAATTATTTTCTCATAATTCAATTTATTCGCTTATGCTATGGTTACCTCACGAATCAATTTTTTATTAGATTTATTTTCGATCAAAATATCATACACAAAATATCATCAACAAAAATTACATTTCAACATGGTCGAAAATTGAGTGGAATGAAGCACGAGCTTATTATTTTGCCACCCCATTACCACATACTTCATTCGTCTATTACTTAAACTTATTTCTTCTTTTACTCATTTCTTTTTTTTACAAGAGACATATTTTATCCTTTTGGCATCTTTGACATATTATATATATTTAAATCCATTTGTATCTTTACATTTTGTAACAGACCCAAAGAAAAAAAAAACACTGCAAATAAACATTAATTAAAGTTTCATCATACCTTTCTTATTGTATCCTTTTTTCAATCACCTTCATCATTATATTCCTTTAATAATATATATTTATACAACTTTTTAAACTGATTATTTTGCTGACATTGTTTGAGAGTCTGATCTAGACTGTTCCATAATTTCACACCACAGACAGCCATAAAGTTGTCCATGTTTCCAACCTCCTAAAATTTAGTTCTTCTCTCAGGTTATATATCCACCTTGTCTTTCTTCAAAAAACTTTTGTATACATTTTGGATGTAATTTATTCTTAGCTTCAAACATAAACTGTGCTGTTTTAAATTTAACCAAATCATTGAATTTAAATATCTTTAATTAAAAAAATAAAGGATTTGCATGCTCCAAATACCCCACACCTTCTATCAGTCTGATTACTTTTTTCTGCATTGTACTTACGGATCGTAAATTAGATTTCTAAGTATTTACCCAAATTTCAACACAATAACTCGTATATGGCAACATAAGGTTTGAATGGTTTATTGGAGAATTTCGGATATGTGTCAGATTTATATCCTCAGACTGCTCCTGTGTGAAATACTTGTTCCTCACACACCCAAAGTCTTCTGTTTTGTCAGTAATAGTGAAATAACTGAATCATTTAGTGTATTAAACACCTGCCTGGAACTACTTTTTAGCTGTGTGTTTATCTAAAATACGTTCGTCAGCCAATCAAAATCAAGCATTGGTATTTTGATAGATGATAGTAAGGATTATCATTCATGAATGTAGCAAGCTTTTTTTTTTATTGGAACTAGGAAGTTACTAATGCTGATGCTAGGTGAAGTGCTTATGTTAATACTGAAGTAAACTGTTCCTCTGTTAACATAATTAATGCAAGCATGTACACCGCCTGACAAAAGTGTTGTTGTTCATCCCAGTTGTAAGAACAACTTGACTTCTAGTTGATCGTTTGGAAAAGTGGCAGAAGATAGATTTTACCAATGAATCATCTGCATCCTAATCATCACAAATACTGCAGAAGACCTATTAGAACCTGCATGGAATAAAGATTCTCATAGAAATCAGTCAAGTTTAGTAAAGGAAAAATCATGGTTTGGGGTTACATTCAGTATAGGGGCGTGCGAGAGATCTGCAGAGTGGATGGCAACATCAACAGCCTGAGGTATCAAGACATTTTTGCTGCCTGTTACATTATAAAACACAGGAGAGGGTAAATTCTTCAGCATGATAGTGCGCCTTCTCATACTTCGGCCTCCACATCAAACTTCCTGAAAGCAAAAAAGGTCAAGATGTTCCAGAAATGGCCTGCCCACTCACCAGACATGAACATTATTAAGCATGTCTGGGGTAAGATGAAGGAGGAGGCATTAAAGATGAATCCAAAGAATCTTAATGACCTCTAGGAGTCCTGCAGGAACGCTTTCTTCGCCATTCCAGATGACTTTATTAATAGGTTATTTGAGTCATTGCAGAGATGTGTGGATGCAGTCCTCCAAGTTCATGGGAGTCATACACAATATTAATTATTTTTTTCCACTGCAGCATGACTTTCTATTCTATACTGGACACTATTTGTGTTAAGTGACAAGACTTTTGTCTGAGCAAAGTCAAATCTTACGGTTCTAATTTAATAATTAAAAATCAAGACATGATTATATTTTATTTTGGTGAGATAAGTGTAATCTAGAGACGTTTGCCTTTCATATAAGACACTTCTTAAACAAATGATTAACTAGAAGTCAAGTTATTATTTCTTGTTTCTAAAACTTGGTTAGGCAAAAAGACTTTTGTCAGGTAGTGTAGACCAGTGGTTCTCAAAGTGGGGGTCGGGACCCCCTGAGGGGTCGCGGGGCAATGAAGGGGGGTCGCCTGGTGATTTCCAAAAATCTATTTATTTTTATTAAACCATAAGAATTAACATATTTTATCCATAACTATACTGAAAATAAAAATTGTTGTTTATAGTTACTATATACTATATAGTTACTATAGTAGCTTATAGTTACTAGTTCTATTGGATTGCGACCCCTGGGGTAATCACATTATATTAAGGGCAGCAATAGCGTCAGATGCATTTTTATTTTATAACATCAGGTTACACTTTCTGGCACATTTTAAGCACTGCCACAAATTTAATTGGTGTGTCTGTGTCATTGCATGCAAGGTTTCTGTATTTATAACCACCTCAGAGGATATTAGGGGTCGCGAGTCACTGGCATTGTTATTTTGGGGGTCGCGGGCTGAAAAGTTTGGGAACCCCTGGTGTAGACTACCATGTATACATAAGCAGATGTGTTTTCTTTCTGGACTCAGTACCATTTTATAAATGTTTGCATTTCTGACCTAAAACAATAGTTCACTAACACAGTGGTTCCCAACCTTTTTCTTTGGGGCCCCCCCCATGAACATATACAAACATTGGAGCCCCCCCACCATATAAATACACACGCACGCACATACATATGTACTGTGTGTGTGTGTGTGTGTGTGTGTGTGTGTGTGTATATATATATATATATATATATATATATATATATATATATATATATATATATATATATGTGTGTGTGTGTGTGTGTGTGTGTGTGTGTGTGTGTGTGTGTGTGTGTGTGTGTTTGTGTAATATTAATATATAGTAATATGTATAGAAAATATTAATTAATCAGTTTTAACTTGTCTTGGCCTTCAACAAAACCAAAATTTAGGTAGGCTTTGTCATACTGTCTAATCTTTTTCTTCGCCTCTGAAGAATCACTGCATTTACGTTTGTCTGCCATTTTTGTTTTTATTTTGCCTTTACGACACGTTGACAAGCAGATTGCGCGAGTGAGCAAAATTAAAATAATTATTTAAAGTTATTTATTTTAATTATTTTCACTATTATGTTGGAATTTTAAGCATGCGTTTAGATTTTTATTTATTTTTTTGGTACTTAAAAATACATATATAATAGTAGGGCTGCTCGATTTTGGGAAAAATCATAATCACGATTATTTTGGTCATAATTGTAATCACGATTATTCAAAACCATTGCCAGTTAAAGTCAAAATTATTAGCGCTCCTGAGATTTTTTTTTTTTTTTATAAATATTTCCTAAATTATGTTTAACAGAGCAAGGAAATTTAACAGTATTTCCTATAATATTTTTTCTTCTATTTGTTTTATTTTAGCTAGAATAAAGAAAGGTTTAAATATTTTGAAACCAATTTAAGGTCAATATTATTAGCCCCCTTAAGCAATATATATTTTTGATTGTCTGCAGAATAAACTACCGTTATAATGACTTGCCTTATTACTGTAATTAAGCCTTTGAACTGTACTTTAATCTGAATGCTTGTATTTTGAAAAATATCTAGTAAAATATTATGTGTGCTGTCATTATAGCAAAGACAAAAAGAAATCAGTAATTAGAAATGAGATATCAAAACTATTATGTTCAGAAATAAGTTAATAAAATATTCTTTCCATGAAACAGAAATTGGGCAGGAAAAGGTTTGCTAATATTCAAGAGGGCTAATAATTCTGACTTCAACTGTATGCATACAGTTATTTTCCACCCTGCAAAGGAAAGAGAAATAAATACAATAGAATAAAAATATAAAACAAACTGTGCTTTAAGCATCTTCACTGTAAGAAAAACACTTTAGCTGCAGCAGTCCTTCAGTCAAGAGCAGCGAGGGTTTTCTCGTTGTGTTTGTTTAATAATGATAAAAACAGGCGGCAGAAGGATTATAGCGCACTGTCTCTTTAATGGTTTCTCTTTCACGTCTTTTGATCCTCAACTTGTTTGTTTATAACACAAATGAGGGTTAATGTAAATAATCACTAAACACCGCGTTTTGACACCTATTTGACCATTAAAGCGCTCACGTTAAGATGACTTTAGATGTCTGCGCTCGTCTGCTCGTCTCAGTGTGTGAATGAGAGTGAATGCTGACCGGCCGCATGCTTCTGACTGCGTGATCGTGCTGCACACACACATAAGCTTTTTCGCGCTTTTAAGAGCCATTTAAGAGCGTGTACAACTGGAACGTGGCAAAATATGATGCAATAATCATTTATCTCAATTAATGCTTTTTTATAATCGTTTGAAACCGAAATCTAAATCGGATATTCGATTAATTGCAAAGCCCTATATAATAGTGGAGCATTTGTATGCCTTTTTCTACCTCAATACTTATCCTCTCCCGCGTTTATTGGTTCAGTGCAGTGATTATGAGTGAAACATCATGTCATCGATGTGTATTTGCGTAATCACATATTTAACTCTTGCTTTAACATTTTACTTTTCTTTTTAACCAGAGATGTGTGATGAAAAACAGTCCTAAAGAACGGCAAAGCCAATCAGGTATAGTTCAGATTTATAATCTAATTTCTACCATCTGAGATAATAGAAAAAGTTGACCTTTTAAATAAAAACAGACTTTGATATTATTTTCTGCTAGACATATGGGTTTGATTGGAAACGAACGTGCAGATAAAGCAGCTAAGGAAGCCCCACAGTTGGAGATTACTGAATGTAAAATTTCTGTATCTGATTTAAAATGCGCTTTAAATCTGTATATTACCGAGAAATGGCAAACGGAATGGGATGAATGTAGGAATAACAAACTGTATGGAGTGAATCCATTTGCAAATGAAAGAAATAATTATCGTTTTGAAAGTAGACATGACCAGATAGTATATACGAGATGTAGAATTGGACACTCAAGACTTACACACGCATATTTATTAAAAGGGGAAGAAAACATATTTCAGTATAACGTGTATTTTTAAATGATATTAGAGAATGTTTTTATTCAGGAAATAGTTTAAATGAAATGTTTGAAAAGGTGTTTTCTGGAATATTTAACTTTAATCAAACTAAAAGATTGTATATGACTGTTTTCAGTGTTGTTTGCTATTTGTATGTCATTTGTTTTGTTTTTTACAATGTATGTTTGTTAAGAAACTGATAAGATTGTATGATTATATATTGTATATTTAGCATATGTTTTTGCCATGAATATAGCCAATGTTGCTGATATGGCTTATAAAAATAATAAAAGTTCCACCATCTGAGCATTTTATCAGCTTCAAAATGAGGGTGTCAGATAGTAATGTCATGCCTTTGTATATTTACCATACTAATATTCATACATTTCACATGGTGTCAAATTGAAATGCTCACCTGGAGGGTAAAATAAGCCTTTTGTGATTTGTCTGGCATTTATTTTACAGGGTTTTTTTGCTTGGTACTAATATAGTATAGGAATTTAATTAAAATACCAAATTCACCTAAACAACTGCAAATGATGTACAGGTGAACAGATTCATCCATAATACAAATGCAGTGCTCTAAATGGCAAGTTAAACATAAAGATAGGATTAGGATTAAGACTTTAGGCATATTTTTATTCTAAGTTAAAATAATCTAATATACATATCATTTTATTTATTTATATTTTTCAATCAGGAATGAATTGAATTAGATTGTTTGATATCACAGACTTAAAACATTAAAGGATCAGATTTTCAAGTTTTTTTTCTGTATGTCAAAAATGCAGCAGGTGTCCAAAACATTTCCTTCACAACTTTTGTTTCACTTTTGATTTTTCTGAAATTCGATCTAAATATTTATGGCTTGAAAAAAATGAAACTTTACAGGACTGTATTGCAGATCTGGACGATTTGCCCTCCAGGTTTCCGCACTTACTGTTAGCAAATATCCTAACAATGCGACATACTATCTGTGTGATGCACGCTTTCCAAAAGAATCTAAATTTCAGTGCAGAGAAAACAGCAGTCATTTCAACTATATTTACATAGCCCTTCATACAGTTACCGTAAATTGCTAAACAGCAGCTTTACACTATTAACAATTAGACCAATAGTAATTAAAAGTTGTTTAAAGCAAACATTTCCAGACAGTTAACTTTAGCAAGCTGTTTTAAACTACTTTTATACTTAATTTTGTTCTTCTGTTTTGTAAATTGAAACCTTCAAGCTTTTGTCACTGCTATACTGTAGGTATATCACAGTACATCAACATCTACAGCGACGTCTACACCAATATCAATGGAGTTTTCATCTAAAAATGTTCAATCTGAGATCTAAATGAAGCTGCACGATTCATATGGATTTATTGGCTTTGAATTTTTGAGTGGCGAAGCCCCGTTTACTGAAGTCACGTGACCTTGGCAATTTTTATACGCTCTTGATTCAAAACAAAATCATAAGTTTCGATGCTTCAAGAAGCATTGTTTTGAAAGCATTCTTCACTAGTCCATTAGATTTTTTCTTTCCCTTATTTGTTTGGCGCATGTACTCGTGTGCAATCAGAAATCTAGTGTCTGCCTCTACTTTCACTTCGCTCCGAAGCCCCAGCTGACCCTCTTTGGCCTAAGGTATTCGGCAAGCCAAAAAAGGCTGGCCGCTGGCCCAGAGAAAGCCCTGCTTTGGCCCGATTAGGCCCGGAAGTGACAGTGGAAACGCTACTGGCCTTGGCTCGCCCTGGCTCGTTTGCTTTATGCGCGATAGTGGAAACGTGGCTATTGGGCCATCGTGAATACAGCATTTTAAAATGTAGCTACTTTAAAGAGCATTTTAAAATCGTAAATATTTCTGTTTTCCAAAAAACACTGTCTCAATATGGACGGAAGGTTAAACAAAGACTTATTAGTGTGAACATGGCCTAAAGGAATTATGAAGTACAGTAAACAAGTCAAACAATAAAACTATTTGTATTACATTGTATTAAGAGTGTTTGTGGTTTGTGAGGATACATTAAAATATTATATTTAACAAATACCAGTTCGCACCATCAAATGGCACACTGCATGTACACACTGCAAAAAAAAAAAAAAACGCTTGAAAAAATTCTTACTTGGATTTATTTTGCCTTTATAGTCCAAATATCTGAAAATTATTGAATCACGAAGCATTTGACATTGTAAAACATTGTCAAAATTGTCTTGTTACATTAAATCACTAAATGGCCTAGGAGCTAAATACATCACAGATATGCTGACTGAATACAAACCCAACAGATCACTGAGAACTTTAGAATCAAATAAACTAGAAATTCCAAGAATTCAGTCAAAGCAGGGTGAATCAGCTTTCAGCTACTGCGCCCCCTGCTGCTGGAATCAGCTTCCAGGAATGATCAGATGTGCTCCAACATTAGGCACATTCAAATCAAGACTGAAAACACATCTGTTTAGCTGTGCATTTACTAAATGAGCACTGTGCCGCATCCGACAGATCCCACTATTATGTCTTTCGTTTTTTTTTTATTCTTTTATAACCTGTTTTAACACATTGTAATCTGTTTTTATCTTTTTTTTATTCATTTTATTGTTTGTTTGTTTTTTTCTTATACTTTTTTATTTTTGTTTATGTAAAGCACTTTGAATTGCCACTGTGTATGAAATGTGCTATATAAATAAACTTGCCTTGCCTTGTTTTAAGAAAAAGAAAATATCAAAATGAAGTGAGTTTTTGCTTAAAACAAGCTAAATAATCTTCTAATGCCAGGGTAAGCAAACTGTGTCCAAAGGAAAAACAAGGTTAGTTTGCTTACCCCATTGGCTGAATATTTAGCTTGTTTTAACAAAAAAACTCACTTGATTTTGACTGATTATTTCTTAAAACAGGTTGCACGATGTCTCAGTGGTTAGCACTGTCACCTCACATCATGAAGTCCACTGGTTCGAGTCTGGGCTGGGCCAGTTGGCATTTCTGTGTGGAGTTTACATGTTCTCATGTGTGAATGCAAGAGTGTACGGGTGTTCCCCGGTAATGAGTTGTGGCTGGAACGACATCCGCTGCATAAAACATATGATGGAATAATTGGTGGTTCATTCCGCTGTGGCGATCTCTGATAAATCAGAGACTAAGCTGAAGGAAAACGAATGAACTGATGAATATATGACATTGTGATTCAAAACTCTCCTTCACAGCTACTATGAGCAGTGAGCTCACAGTGCCAATGGGCTCTCCAGCTCCCGGTGGCTCAGACCGGCTGCAGGATGGCGGTGGGATGGACTACAGGGACTGGGTTCGGCGCAGTTATCTGGAGCTGGTGACCTCCAACCACCACTCGGTCCAGGCTCTGTCATGGAGAAAACTGTACCTCAGCAGGGCCAAACTCAAAGCCTCCAGCCGAACCTCAGCCCTGCTGTCTGGCTTTGCCATGGTGAGTGTTTATGGTTGTGGCAAGCTACCTAATGCAGATGAAGACAAAATCATTCGTACTCGTGTGAAGTCTTTACAAATATTTCTCAAATGATGTTTAACAGAGCAAGGAAGCTTTATAGTGTTTCCTATAGTATTTTTTTTCTGGAGAAAGTCTTATTTGCTTTATTTTGGCTAGAATGAAAGCAGTTTTTTTATTTTTTAAACATTTGAAGCTAATTTTATTAGCCATTTTAAGCAATATATATATATTTTTGATTGTCTTCAGAAAAAACCATCAATATACAGTGATTTGCCTAATTGCTTTAGCTTGCCTAATAACCTAGTGAAGCCTTTAAATGTCACTTTAAGCTGAATAGTTGTGTCTTGAAAAATATCCAGTCAAATATTATGTTCTGTCATCATAGCAACGATAAACTAAATCAGTTATTAGAGATGAGTTATTAAAACTATTATGTTTAGAAATGTGTTGAAGAAGTTTTCCTTCAGTTAAACAGAAATATACAGGGTGGCTAATAATTCGGCAGGGCTAATAATTCTGACTTCAACTAAATGTCTGGCTCTTCAATGAGTGTGTTGTGCTCGCGGTCGATTGTGGAAAACTCCGGAAAAAAAGCATGTGGGTTGTTTTAATTCTTAAAAGCATCAGATGGATTGGAGATAAGATCTAAAAGGAAATTGTCTTGTGACACTTTGTGGCCTGAGGAGAGCATAACAGCGAGCACCCGTGTGACAGGAAGCATTTTTAACATTCATTTTCTCCACTGGGATTTTCAGCATTCTTGAGTAAAGCGTTTTGAAAGCTTCCGGCTCAGACATGAATTTCTACATCGCAAACGTTTCGATTTGAAGTTGCAAGATTTAAGTTCAGTGATTGTGCTTATTATAATTATATTAAACAAAGAAATTGTTGGTTCATTCCACAGTGGCGACCCCTGATAAATAAGGGAACAAGCCAAAGGAAAATGAATGAATCAATTTTAGTGATTGATTGCTACTGACTGAAGTGTAAAGCGATAGTTCATCACAAAATGATCTTGTGATCAACTAAAGTATGAAATGTTTGGTTCATGACAAAATATTTGGAAGGGAGTCAGTGTAGGCTGACAGAACTTGCTGCAGTGATTCATGGAAGTGGGCAGCAGTTGTGGGATCTTTTGTCAGCATTATGCATTTCTGCATTGCATTCAGGATGTTTAAACGGTGCTATTCAAAACCATTGGGGGTTTTACGATTTTCTTCATATGTTTTTGAAATAAGCAGCTTATGCTCATCAAGGATGTATTCATTTGATCTAAAATACAGTAAAATGCTCTATTTACTGATAAATATTACATTAAAATAACTATTTTATTCCTGTGATCAAAGCAAATTTTAGCATCTTTTATCCAGACTTCACCATTACATGATCCTTCAGAAATAATTCTAATATTTTAACTTGTTCAGTGTTGAAAACAGGTTTGGAATTATATTATGAACATTATATTGCAATTAATAACACCGTTAATTGTTTGTTGGTATTTAATTTATGTGTGCTTGTTGGAAAAAAAGTTTATATGTGGCATTAAGATGTCAAAAACTGTATTTTTTAACACGAACAAACAATTATTTTTGTTAGTGTTAGTGAATGAAAATAAAGTCATTCATTGTTAGTCCTCGTAACTCATAGTGCAATAACTAATGTTAGCAAGCACAACTTTGGAATTTAAATTCAACGCAAAGATAAAAAGAAAAATCAATCAATAGTAACAAATCCTCATGTCGTTCCAAACCCTGCAGCACAAATGAAGATATTTTGGATAAAATCCCAGAGCTCCATAATGCTCTAAAAACAGCAAGACGAAAAATTTGTCACATGCACACAGACCTTGCGCACCGAGTCCAATGTGTATTTATTAATCCATTGCGAAATAATTCACAAAACAATACATAATGGAGTCTTCGAGTAGTTAAGAAAATTTTCAAAATTTCGGATTCAGTTTGCAGTAACCTTTAGTTTGTGTTAGTAAATGCATTTCAGTACTAAATAAAAAATAACCATCTTTTTTTCACGTTCAAATCTGAAAACTTTGTTAGTAAATACATGTCAGTACTAGATTAAACAACATATTTTTTTAGCATTTAAATCCATCAAATGTCATGTCACTACTAAATAAAACAACCTTTTTTACATTGGAATTCGAAAAAATCGTCACGTGCATACAAACCTTGAACATCGAGTCGCATGTGTATTTGTGAAGATAATTTTTCGAAATTTCGGATTCAGTTTGCAGTAACCTTTAGTTTGTGTTAGTAAATGCATATCAGTACTAATTAAAACATAACCATCTTTTTTTCGCATTTAAATCTGAAAAATCCGATTGTCAATACTAGATAAAACAACATTTTTTCGCATTCAAATCCGAAAAATAACATGTCACTACTACGTATTTAAATACAAAAAAATAGTCACACGCACACAAACCTTGAACACAATCAGATGCGTATTTAATAATCCATTGCGAAATAATTCGCAAAACAATACAAATTTGAGTCTTTGAGAAGTAAAGATCATTTTTCAAAATTTCGGATTCTGTGTGCAAAAACATTTAGTTTGTGTTAGTAAACACATATTAGTACTAAATAAAATATACCATCTTTTTTTCACATTCAAATCTGAAAAATTTGTTTGTAAATACATGTCAGTCCTAGATAAAACAATTTTTTGTGCATTCAAATGGCATGTCACTACTAAATAAACAACTTTTTTTATATTGAAATCCAAAACCAAAAAAAATCGTCACATGCACACAAACCTTGAACACAGTCCGATGCGTATTTAATAATCTATTGCGAAATGATTCACAAAACAATACAAAATGGAGTCTTCAAGTAGTGAAGATAATTTTTCAGAATTTCAGATTCAGTGTGCAGTAACCTTTAGTTTGTGTTGGTAAACTAAACACAAACTTTAGTAACTTTTTTTTTCACATTCAAATCTGAAAAATTCGTTGCACACACACACATAAACCTTGCACATCGAGTTCGATGCGTATCACATTGATCAGCAAACAAGAACAAAAAGCTCAACTAAAGAAAACAAATCTCACTAGTTCTTGCTGAAGCTCAAACATACCATGTGACTAGCAAGAATGAACCTCATTGGTTCTCACACTTCAAGCAAGCATGGCATGTTTGTCCAAATCTGAGTGCTAAAAGCATTCGTTGCTGATATAAGCCTAAATTGGATTAAACGGCTCGATTCATGTGGACGTATTTGTACAATTTTGAAGCAGTTTTGTGTGAGTAGACTTTCAAATTATTTATTAATGCGTATTTATTAATCCATTGCAAAATAATTCACAAAACAAGACAAAATGGAGTCTTTAAATTTCAGATTCAGTATGCAATAATCTTTAGTTTGTGTTATGCCGAGTTCAGACTACATGATTTTTAAAGTAGACTTTTCACAGATGTTTTCACACTGCATGACTACCTGGGCTAGCGTTTTGTCACTGCATTGTTTACACTGCATGGATCGGCGATAGGGGCTTTCACATTGCTTGACTTTTCAATAGGAAGAATCGCCGACAACTTTGTCAAAACTACGTCTCACAAACACTAAGTATATCTTTTGATATGGGGTAGAAAATGTGCATATTTGCTCACCTGGGTTTGAAGGGAATTAGCAATTTCTCCTCAACTTTCTTTTTTAACTTTCTGTATGAAACACCAAACAGACACGGGTGCTCCTGTCAGACCTCCACTAGTTTGTCCTTTATTTTCTGGGTGCAAATAAACTGTAAACGAGCGCTTTTAACTTTTCCCCCAACCTCCCGCTGGCCTGCAGATACACACACGCAAGTGAATGCTGCTCTCTTATTGGCTGTAGGCGATCACCGTTGTTATTTTCAGTCAAAACTCTATTCACACGGCATAATTTGAATTGCCGACAGCTCCAGTTAATTAGCACGCCAAATATCTCACAGGCATCGGCGACTAATTAGCAATGATTTGCCTGTGATTTTAGGTATTTGATTTCTCAAAACCTGTCGGCGAGTCAAAATTGGGCTAAAATCATGCAGTCTGAACTCAGCATTAGTAAATAAATGTCACTACAAATAAAACATAACATGCATTGTTTACAATCTCTCCTAGTTTGGTCAATTTAGCTGATAGCGACACTTTTGACTTCAACTGAATAACCGTTTCCGTTTTCGCCATTGGTTCTAATGTGTTGGTGAGCAGGTAGCCATGGTGGAGGTTCAGCTGGAGATGCAGTACAACTACCCTCGAGTCTTGCTTATCGCCTTCAGCGTATGCACCACAGTGCTGGTGGCCGTCCACCTATTCGCCCTCCTCATCAGCACCTGCATCCTGCCCAACGTAGAAGCCGTCAGCAACATCCACAACCTCAACTCCGTCTCCGAGTCTCCTCACGAGAGGATGCACCACTACATCGAGCTAGCCTGGGGTTTTTCCACCGCTCTGGGCATCCTCCTGTTTCTGGCCGAGGTGGTGTTGCTCTGCTGGATCAAGTTCCTGCCGGTTGACTCCGGGGCTCAGTCGGCCTCAGTCCTGGTGGCTCTTAAGCAGAACTGCAGCACTCCTGCTGTCCAGCCCGGCCACAGCGGCTGGCAGGCGGCTTTAGCCTCCACTATCATCATGGTGCCGGTGGGATTGATCTTTGTGGTGTTCACCATTCACTTCTACCGTTCACTAGTGCGGCACAAAACAGAGCGCCACCATCAGGAGATCGAGGAACTGCACAAAATCAAAGTGCAGCTGGACGGGCATGAGCGTGGCCTGCAGGCGGTCTGAGATCTTCCAGTCGGGCAGCGGTCCATCCATCGCTTGACTTTTTGAGCTTTCAAGCACATCAGAAACTCCTCCTCGAGGAGTCTTTCTTTCTGTTTTCTTCTGAGAGGAAATGCCTTGTCGCTTGACGGAAGGATTATTTGTGTAGAAACTGAAGAGGCTTTACAGCAGCAACAACAACGGTGCATGTTTACAAGATTTCAACCACAAGGGCTATTTATTTATGTTTCTTTAGGCTTTAGGTCATGTTTGGATGCATCTTTAAGTGCCATTTTCTGTTTCCATGCCTTTAATTGACCCCAAAATGGAAATTGAGCCTTTATATGCTTCTACTCATGTCATTTCAAACCCATAAAATAGGTTCGTTTCGGTGACCCAAATAAAGGTAAATTTAATCACATCCAAGCGACTTATCTCCCCACATTTTAATTAATATATGGATTAACCGTTTAATTGAAGTCTTCTAACACCGGTCCTTTATATAATGAACAGATTTATCAGTTTGATTTATCAGCAAACAAAAGACAGAACAAACCTCATTGGTTCTTGCTAAAGCTCAAACATACCATGTGACTAGAAAGAATGAACCTTATTGGTTCTCTCACGTCAAGCAAGCATGGCATCTTTGTCCAAATCTGAATGCTGTAAACCACAGGTGTCAATTCTAGTTCCTGGAGGGCCGGAGCTCTGCATAATTTAGTGTCAATCCTAATTAAACACACCCGATCAAACTAATTTGGTTCTTCAGGCTTGTTTGAAACCGACAGGTAAGTCTGTTGGAGCAGGGTTGGAACTAAACTGTGCAGAGCTGTGGGCCTCCATGCACTGGGTTTGACTCCTGTGCTGTAAAGCATAGGTCTTATATTCAATTCCTGGAGGGCCGGAGCTTTGCACAGTTTTGGTTCAACCCTAAACAAACGTAGCTGATCTAGTAGTATCTAGTGGTCTTGAACAACTTGATTAGTTGGATCAGCTGTGTTTGATTAGGGTTGGAGCAAAACTGTGCAGAGCTGTGGCCCTCCAGGAATTGAAGATAAGACCTATGATCGAAATCAGGGATGTCAAACTCAATTCCTGGAGGGAACAGTTTAGTTCTAACCCTAATTAAACACACCTGATCAAACTAATTAAGTCATTCAGGCTTGTTTGAAACCTACAGGTAAAGCTGCGGTCACACTGGGCTTTTCCTCCCATAGACTTCCATTCATATGCACGCGAATTGCGTCAGACCGGAAATGCAGGGTCATGCGTCAAGTTTCAGAGGTTGCTGCGGTGCAAAGTTCAAGCTTGGTGAACTCTGGACCTGTGAAATCGCATTGCTTGACTGCTTGAGACCAATCGAGGATCAAAACATGACCCCTCTGGACAAACATTTAAAATATGCAGCAATCGCTCGCTTTTTAAATGTCTAATCATCTTGTTTAATCCCCCCACTTTTCGCAGCACCGTAAGACAGAATTCCGCACACACAAACTCTAGTGTGACCGCAGCTTTAGTGTGTTGGAGCAGGGTTGGAACTAAACTGTGCAGGGCTGCGGCCCTCCAGGAATTGAGTTTGACATCTCTGCTCTAAATATTCTTTGCTAATATAAGCTTAAATTGGATTAAACGGCTTGATACCTGTGGATTTATTTGTAAAACCTTGGAGCAGTTTTGTGTGAGTGGACTTTCCAACTTGAGGCTCTTGATATCTTTTCTGAAGATGAGGAAAAGTCTTATGGGTTTGGAATGATATGAGGGTGAGTATATTATGACAGAATTTTAATTGCGGGGTGAATTTACACTGTAAATACACAAAATTGAATGTCAAAGAGGGTCTGTGTTCAGTATCATCTCCTATTTCGCTTTATTTCGCCGTGCCATCCTGGATCAATAGTGTGGCACTCATAATGAGACCAAATGAGTTGGTCTTTGATCTAGATCTAGAGCTGCCAGAGTCACTGCCAGAGCATATTTGACTGAATTATCCAGCTTTTGCATTGTACATGCCTGTTTGAGCATCTGTTTAAAGTTATCTATGTCATCATTTACTCCTCTACATGTCACTTCTAACAAATTCAAAGCAATGGAGTCGAAATCCACACCTGACACCGTCTTAATCTTTCAATGTACAGACAAAATTCAGCAGGAAAAAAAGAAAGTCATGTTTAAATTGATGGTTTAATGCTCAGTTCCCTTTAAGAAAACTCACGCACCTCATACAGTTTATATTTAATTGTGCATCTAATACTATAATCTTTAATTCTGCAAATGTGTGATCCCGAAAACAGATTCATTTTAAGCTGAAAATGAAGTCTTGCTCATGCTAGGGTTATATCTAGTGCAGTATTTTTAGCTTGGGTGTGAAATCTAGACGCTTTAGCCATGCACTGTGCGTTCTTGTATTTCATTGAAGTTTTTGCATGTCTAATGTAATGCACTGTCACTTGTCAAGCACAAATGTGGAGTTTTTTTTTTTAAATCCATGCTTCACTCAAGGCCTATTGAATGTTTATTGAATGTGGGCTACTAGAAGTTTACGCAGTCGACGACCATGGTCTCGGTCAAGAATGAATTGCTTGAATAAAACTGACAAATTTGCTCAAATGAACAGAAAAAGCTTGCTTCATAGGATGAGCTGAAGTCGTTTATTGTGAACCTGGTTGCCAGGACGATCATCGGGCTCAAAATAAGTTCTGATATTTTATGCATCAAGTCAATCTGAGGACAACATTCCAGAGCGAGAAGAAGTCGGACCAATTTCTGTCTGCCTTAACTAACTAAACTGACAAAAGTGCACTTGTAGTGTAGTCCGTGGAAATGTTGTGTCTGGTTTGTTTTACAGACTGATTTAATCCGCTGTCTGTCTTTCAGAATGTTAACTTCTGAGCTGTGGCGAATAACAGCTTGAGAATCGATTTTGAAATTTTAAAAATACATCAATGTTCTCGCTTGAATTGATTTTGAATTTGTTTTTAACAGCAGATGGCGCTCTACGCCGATTTTTAACAGCAGATGACGCTTTATGATGGTTTTTATTGGGAGATGGAGCTCTACGCTAGTTTTTAACAGCAAATGGCGCTCTAGGCTGGTTTTTAGCAGCAGATGGCGCTCTAGGCCGGTTTTTAACAGTAGATGGCGCTCTAGGCCGGTTTTTAACAGTAGATGGCGCTCTATGATGGTTTTTAACAGCAGATGAGGCTCTGCCCTTGTTTTTAACAGCAGATGGCGCTCTATGGTGGTTTTTAAAAGCACATGGTGCTCTATGCTGGTTTTTAATAGGAGATGGAGCTCTACGCTAGTTTTTAACAGCAAATGGTGCTCTAGGCTGGTTTTTAACATCACATGGCGCTCTACGCTAGTTTTTAACAGCAGATGGGGCTCTACGCTGGTTTTAAACAGGAGGTGGAGCTCTATGCTAGTTTTTAACAGCAAATGGTGCTCTAGGCTGGTTTTTAACATCACATGGCGTTCTAGGTTGGTTTTTAACAGCAGATGGGGCTCTACGATGGTTTTTAACAGGAGATGGAGCTCTATGCTAGTTTTTAACAGCAGATGGAGCTCTACGCTAGTTTTTTAACAGCAGATGGTGCTCTATGCTGGTTTTTAACAGCAGATGGCGCTCTACGCTAGTTTTTAACAGGAGATAGAGCTTTACGCTAGTTTTTAACACCAGATGGCGCTCTAGGCTGGTTTTTAACACCAGATGGCGCTCTGAAGGTTTTTAACAGCAGATGGCGCTCTGATAGTTTTTAATAGCAAATGATGCTCAACGCTGGTTTTTAACTGTAGATTGGGCTTTAAACTACTTTTAAACAGCAGATGGGGCTCTACGCTAGTTTTTAACAGCAGTTGCTGCTCTATGCTGGTTTTTAACAGCAGATGGCGTTCTATGCTAGATTTTCCCAGTTGATATTGTCTGCGCTAGTTTTTAACAGCAGATGACACTCTATGCTAGTTTTTTAACAGCAGGTGGTCCTCTTCTCAGTATTTAGCAGCAGAGGGCTATCAAGGCTATGCTAGTTTTTAACTGCAAATGGCAGTCTAGGCTAATTTTTAACCGCAAAAGGTGCTCTACAGAAATTTTTAACTAATTTCTAACTTGCCTGACTTTTGAGTGTATTGTTAAAAAAATGCCATCTTCAGTTAAAACTATCCTAGAGCGCCATGTGCAATTAAAAACTATCCTAGAACGCCACCTGCTGTTAAAAACTATCCTATAGCGCCATTTACTGTTAAAAACTGTCCTATAGTGTCATCCACTGTAAAACCGTTTCTCGAGCACCATCTGCTGTTAAAAAACAAGCCTAGAGCACCATTTGCTGTTAAAAACAAGCATAGAGGGCCATCTGCTGTTAAAAGTAAGCCTAGAGAGCCACCTGCTGTTAAAAACTAGCCTAGAGCGCCATCTGCCGTTAAAAACTATCCTAGAGCGCCATCTACTGTTAAAAACTTGCCTAGTGCACAATCTGCTGTTAAAAATTAGCCTAGCGTACAATTTGACGTAATAACTAGCCTAAAGTGCTTCTGCTGTTAAAAACGATCTAGGAGTGCCATCTTAAAAATTAGCCTAGCGCCACATCTCCTGCCAATAGCTGGCCTAGGGCGCCATCTGCTGTTAAAAACTAGCCTAAATTCCCATCTGCTGTTAAAAACTGATCTTAAAATCGATTCAAGAAGGAATATTGAAGCCCTTTAAGAATTGCAGAATTGATTTCTTGAATGATCTTTCACCACAGCTCCATAAACTTAGTTTCATAACACATCAGTTTAATTTATTAGTATGTTCATCAGGCTGCATTTTGAAGTTCATAAGGTATATCGATGCACTGCAGTTTGAACACTCAAACTCGACCAAAATTGTGTGTATACTCTGCTTGTGGATGCTTTAAGAAGCACTTTGCTTTTTTTGTGTATGTATATTTGTTTGTGTGTGTGTGGATGAATACATTAGTATAATTTTTTCATACTTCTGTTTCCCTGTGCCACACTATCAGTAAAGAAACATAACAAATATCTAGTGCAAATCGTTTTCCTGTTCAGAACATGTAGGCGAATATTATGGAAATGTTTTGTTGAGCATGTCCTTTCACTCTCTGTCTGTACTTGTATGTTAATTTATGTCAAATAAACACAAGTTATTTTGTTTACTTCAATTTGATGTCAGTTGGGTATTTGACCAGCTTTGGTCAGACTGCAGTTTTCCTTGTGACATATATTTTCTATTTCTTGATACAGGGATTTAAAAATAAATATTGCAAAGTATTAAATGGCTTAAATGCAGTGATGTAAAGTAACAAATTACAAATACTCAAACTACAGTAATTGAATAGTTTAAAAAATGTGTACTTTTACTTTCCCTCGAGTACATTTACAGTGCAGTATTGGTACCTTACTCCAGTACTTTCCTTCAATCTGCAGTCATCACTTTCTTTTTTTCTTGTCTATGGGGATTAGTAAAGTCAGTGCTGTGATTCCTGTTTAATCAAATCACACAAAGAAGGTAAATCATCTCTTAATGAACTACCTCAAGACATGTGTGATTTATAATTGCAGCAAACTGATTGGAAGCATTGAAAGTGTCCAAGAAGATTTCCAAAATCTTTCCACGCAATGAGCCAGAGACTGTTTAGATGCATGTCACTGACGAGAAGAATGGCATCGTGACGTTGTATCCTAACGTCATGGGGACATAGCTTTTTGTTTAGAAATGAAAATTGGGTTGATGTCAATGTCCAACATCCAACCTAAAATCAACCAAATATTAACGTCTAATCATTTTACAGTTTGACGTTGTGTGGACGTTACCACTATGATGTCTAGCAGATTTTTGGTTTTGGTTGCCATACCTGACAAATAAATGTCAGTACTTGACATCAATACCGTGTTCGTTTAAGATGTTGGCTCGATGTTGGATTTTGGTCACTTCCTGACACAACCAATTATCAATGTCTATGATGTTACAGCTTGATGTGTGGACGTTACCACTATGAAGTCTTTCAGATGTTGGATTTTAGTCGCCATACCTGGCGAATAAATTTCAGTATTTAACGGCAATAGAGTGTTCTTTTAAGATGTTGGCTCGACATTGGATTTTGGTCACTTTCCTACACAACATAAAACCAAATATCAACATCATTTGACATCGTTATTGGACGTCAAAATAACGTTGTCCTTAGAAGCTGGCTAGACATTGAATTTTGGTCACCTGACATCACAACCTAAATCTAACCTAATATTAACGTCTTATGACGTTGTGTGCCTGCTGGGCAATAACTAAATGCACTACAGAATGTTACGTTTACACACATTACATGTAAATCATCAGCTTTTTACAGTGTAATACTCACTACCCACTAATCTTGAGTACTTTTGAAAGGTCTACCTTTTACTCATACTTTGAGTAACATTCACTCTATAACACTACATAACGCACTACATTTTTAGGCAAGTAATGGTACTTTGATTTTCAATACTCTTTCCACCACTGGAGTTCACCTAAAATTGAATATTTCCTCACTATTTCCTTACACTCAATTGGTTAAAAATATTAATAAACACATTTCTTCTGCTGAACTCAAAACAAGATATTTTGAATGTTGGAAACCAGCAGATATTGACTTCCATTTCAGAAACAAAAAAATAATGGGAGTCAATGGCTGCTGCTTTCCAACATTCTTCAAAATATCTTGTTTTGTGTTGAACAGAAGAAAGAAACTCAAACCAGTTCGGAGCCAGTGGAATATAAATGCTGACAGAAATGGAGTTTTTTGATGAGCTGTCTCTTTAATTCTTAAAACGCAATGCAAAGGAAATGGCTACCGGCACTTCTGGAGTCTTAAAAACATATTCTAATTTTAAAAAATAATACATGAACAGATTCTGAGCATTATTAGCATTTATACTTATCAAGCCTAAATGTACTGCCAAGTCACAGGTATTAAATGTGTGTTGCTGGTATATGTGTATGTTTGTGTGTATATTTTATATAAACTGCCATTAGCTATTGACTTTGAAACATAATTGTTCCTTAAACCAACATGGCATATGCTAAAAGTCTTCTTTAATGTTTTAGTATAGAAGAAAAGTCACCTACATCTTCATTTTTAGGCTCAACTGTTGTAAATTGTATTTATAACATTCTTATATCTATTATGATGTTGTGTGTGTGTGTGTGTGTGTGTGTGTGTGTGTGTGTGTGTGTGTGTGGCATTCACAGAGCTGCATTAGACTGATCCTGGTTATTAGTATCTGTTGTTCACTGTCAGCATGTGAGTGGTCAGATTTCACAGCTGTGATTGGCAGGAACACGTGAACTGAAGCTGCTGTCCATGACGAGGCCACTCGCTGCCTGAGGAAGCCACTGGAAATGAGATTAAGTGTCTGGTTATAATGCAAAAACTGTTTTTCTTTAATCATCATGGGATGACTCTTGGTGACTTTTTTCACACTATTAAAAATTCTGAACATGATTTGAATGTTAGAGGGTCAAAAAAGTCACAGTTGGGTCATTTGCTGTCAAAAAAATGAAGAAACACGAGAAAAACAAATAAATGAGAAATCATATGGTTTTGTGGTAAATCAGAACAAAAGTGTGCAACAATGAGGCACTGAAATATCAAGCGCTCAACATGTACACATACTCTCTCTCTCACACACACATACACACGTGCAATTAAGTGCAAATTTAAGAATATGTGAAACTAAATAAGTCTATCCCTTTCTCCGTCATACAGCCACACACAATTTGTCTTATGGAATATAAGTCTGCATTACTGACTTAAATGGAATATATAATTAATTGTCACTATAGAAATACCTTTGTGACAGTAATTAGTTGTCTAAAATGATGAATCCCTCAGGCTTCATCGGTAATTGAGGTGAAGCTGCTCTCTGCACAGGCTAATGATGATGAAGTGTGAACAGGTGTGTTGTAAAGCGTAATCACTTCACGAACTTCAAACGTCATTTAATCGTTCAATGACTCAACAAATAAAAGCAGTTTTGACGGTGTTGCAGGGAAACTTCTTTCAGAGCGACTGATACGGTTTTTTTGGACGACGACGACGACGACGACGACAACAAAAGAATAAGAAAAAACGGCTGAACATATTCCAATGTAACTTCTCAATCATTTAGCTATAAACTTCTATTTGTTTATTTTTATAAAATAGTCACATTTGAAGGGAAAATAGAACCAAAGACTATTTTAGCCTTTCGATAATGCCAAAATCATGATAACAGGCTAGCTTTAGAGCGTTTTCATTTAAGCTGATTTCGTCAACTAGCCTACTCGTACGTGCGGCCATTACACTCGACAGCTACTGAAAGCGTGCTTATCTCTAGACCAGGGATGTCAAACTCAATTCCTAGAGGGCCGCAGCCCTGCACAGTTTAGTTCCAACCCTAATTAAACACACCTGATCAAACTAATTGAGTGCTTCAGGCTTGTTTGAAACCCACAGGTAAGTGTGTTGGAGCAGGGTTGGAACTAAACTGTGCAGGGCTTCGACCCTCGAGGAATTGAGTTTGACATCCCTGCTCTAGACTATAAGGGATAGGGGGAGGAGGGGAGACATGTTACTAAATTGTAAAGAGGAGAACTTTTGTAACTTAAGTATGAAAACTTGATATTTTGTTTCCTAATTAATACAACATTAATTTTATAGCCCCAGTAATCTGCAAAATATGCAAATTTTAATTTGGCTCTTGTCTTTGCGTTGTTATAAATGGCTGATGTAACCTTAAGGCTTAAAATTAACTGTATGTTTGAAGGAAATGGCTTATTTATTACTAAAGGTATAACTAGTTAAACCTTTTATAGTTAACCATATATAGTAGTTTGTTGTGTTTCATGATGCCATCCTTTATATCTTCCATTCTTGCTGAAAAAAAACCCCAACATGCTGGTAAGGTAGGCCTATGTTGTTCTTATGCTCTTTTTGCTGGTCTTTGTTAGTTAGGACACTGAAACCAGCAAGACCAGCATCAAAATCTTATGCTGTTGTTGCGGGTTTTTTTCTTGTTTTTTTCTCCAGCAGGTCTGTATTCAGATTTTGGCTAAAATGCTTTTCAGCTACTTTCAAAATGTAAGATGTTTAACAGCAAGCAGGCTAATTCTGCAGACGTTTCTTATGTAGCAGAGTTTAGCTGCGATGATGAGTGAAAGAATGCATCTTGACTTGGTATTGTTGCTTTTTGGCATCATTGACCAAGGTTTGATTGAGGTTTAATCTTCTCTCTGAGCTGCTAACAGATGAAGTTTAAAGAAGTTTGATCTAAGTGCTGTTTTGCATTGCTGAAACCTCAAAATGAAGCAAAGAGGGTGTGTCTATCACTGAACATGTATATTTTTTATTTTGCAGTGAGGACTTTTTCCCTAGTGGCACAAGTTGTGGATTATGCAGAGGTCTTTCTGGAAGATTTTGGGGAGTGGTAAACTCAGACTCTCATGGGTCTGGGAAAATTCCATGGCTCTATTTTTAGATGGGGAGTATCAATGCTCCATTTTTAAACACTCTAATAAGGGTCAGTAAAGGGCACTTAATGTCCTGTAACGCTGTTTTGCCAAATTGCTTGACTAAAAACCATGTAACTGATGAAATGGTGACCACATTTGGGTGGATAAACTGCAAACTTAAAATGTGCCAAAATAAAGAACGTAAATTTCACAAACTCCACATTTTCATGCTGAGGTTTTTCAGGCCATTCACAAAGAATTTGACTGTCCCATTTTATGTTAAGTATACACCCAAGTAAGGTAAAAGTTATTTTATAGCACCTTTCACCTATTGTCTCTTGCAAAATATTGCAACTGCTTAACCTTTTTGTGATTTTTTTTTTATTATTATTTTTTTTATTATTTTTTAAGATGCTAAATTTTAACAATGCAATTTTAAGAATAGATTGACACTGTCAGTCTCTAATATGTCTTAAATTCACATGTTTTTGACTCCAATCTATGCATTTTAAATTTCATAAATCAACTAAATATGACTTTTTTTTTTCTTTACTAAAATAGTAAACTGAAGCTTTAATATAAAGGTGTAAATTTTCAAGCATATGTGTAAAATGTAATTTAGCCAATTAATGTAATAATGAATTAATAATTTTAATTCTTGGAACAAATAATCAGCCTTTTTGTTTCAGAAATGGCACAATGTATAATTTCAGCATCAATATTGTAGTGTGAGAATCCACAATAGCCACATAACAATGTGGGGTTGATCTGGTGAAACTGTTCAGAACACATTAAGTCTTTTCAGTTTAACCTAAATAAAGAAATTATCAGTGGCATGTGTTTTTAAGGCCTGTAAATCAAGATTTTAAGTGAATTTAAAACATTTGTGCACATTCTTACAATTGTAGATTTAACAAAGATTTATTGTATTAAATATATACCACTAAGACTGTACACAGCGTTATTGGATATTTTGATTATTTTGTTTATACCTGAATACTGATATGCTTTGTTTGCTCTACTGTATTTATCTATGCTGGTAATTTATTATATTTTATGCACCCCTCAACAAACCACCCCAAACAATATAAAATGATTCTTTCCAACTAAAGCTATTCAAAATAACTGATGAAGTTTTATATTACAATATATAGCTAAATATCACAATGTCAGTTTTCCAATATCATGCAGCTCTACTCAGAAATGATTTCACATTAAGTCTTTGATTTAGAGCAAGACATATAGAGGGAGAGAGGGACTTTTTATAATGGTCTTCCCTTCTCCCATTATTTCCATCTTTAATCACAGCTCTGTCATCTCTCTTTCATTTCGCTGTAATTGAAAGCTGTGTGCTGAAGAACTTCTGTACTCCTATTGGTCAACAGTGTGAAGGACCAAAAAAAAAAAGTCTTGAAGGTCATGGAGTGTCTCATTCATTTAACAAGACAAAAAGTAAAGTTTTCCTACCATGTTTAACAATAGCATGGTTGAATTTAAAACCGTATTCTTCATGAGCAGCCCATAATAAAGAAACTAAATGATTTTATACGCCATGTATCAGTCAGTGAGGTCTTGGCTTGTATGTTGATCTGCTCCACACACTTGCTGTACTGTAACAAGCTGTGACAGATGGTAGACGCTGTAAATCCAGCATTAACTCTTACATGCTATACAAAAATGTTCTCTATATAAATAATTAAGCCATTTAAATTGAATGGAACGGTGTAAAACATTTAAAAAGTTTTATCAAATGTTATTATTTTGCATTAAGACAAAATATAGAGTTGGCGCAATAACCTAGTGGTTAGCCCGCCGACATATGGTGCAATAGCACATCAGGGCGACGTGAGTTCGAATCCCGGCTCGACGACATTTCCCTACCCTACCCCCTCTCTCTCTCTCTCCCCCACTTTGTTTCCTGTCTCAATACTGTCCTATCTAAAAAAAGGCCAAAAATAAATCTTTAAAAAAATATATATATATATAGAAAAGGAGATATATAAGTGATTTACGAAACAAAAGCAAAATAGATTAATCAAGATAAAATTAAAGTACAAACATGTCTCCCCATGTCTGGAATTGCTTAGGGCCCCCAAATCACTAAATACGCCCCTGGGTTTAACCCCGGTGTCCTGACCAAACTCCCTTCATCGGCCCTTAACTATCATGGCCTCCCAGTCATCCCCATCCGCTGAATTGGCTCTATCACTGTCTCTCCGCTACCCCTATAGCTGGTGTGTGATGAGCGCACTGGTGTCGTTGTCCTGTGGCTGCCGTTGCATGATCCAAGTGGATGCTGCACACTGGTAGTGGTGTGGAGACCTCCCCCTCTCATGATTGTAAAGCGCTTGGGTGTATGGCCATACACGATAAATACACTTTGTAAATACACACATTACATTACATTAAATTAAATAAGAGTCAGCAACATTGATTTCTGTACAAATTTATTACTATTTATAAATTAGTAGTCCATTCAAACCACATTACAGATTTAGATTTTGGTCACATTTATAATAGCAGTTATCTGAACACTGCAATATTTATATAAAATCAGGCATTCACATTAGGGCATCTTGAAATATGACCAGTCTATCCGTCAGGGGTGTATATTTTAATAAGGTGCTGCAGTTCTGAAGGGTAGCCGGTGAGGGGACACCTGTGGTTGGCTTTCACGTACACGTATATACACCTGTAACAGAACACGTAGCCGGACGTGGCCAGCGCGGTGTCATTGGTGCGCACTTTCCTGCAGATCGGACACACTTTGATGTGTGTGTGTGTCGTCTCCTGGCTGTGAAGGTGGAGGGGGGGAGGAGGCGTCGGGAGGGAGGTCAAGGACTTCACGGTGCTCTGGTTTTCCGACGAATACCACCATTCCAGGAACTGCAGGAAAAACACGCCAATCGACAAGCTGGTGGACAGAGACACCGCCACACCACCGACCGCCGTCGAGACCACTCGCTGTAATTTCTCTCCAAAGCTGCAAACAGGATAGGATTTAGTTTAAGTACACAGCTTTATATTTTGATGTGCAAAAAAAAAAAACCTTAAAGGTCCTAAAAATGATTCATTTATTAATTTATAGATGTGTTTCAAGCCTTTTTGGTGAGTTGCTGAGACTTTACTATGTTAATGTACAGCCAACTGAAGTGAGATATTGAGTAGGGGGTGTAGTTTTCTTTATGCACATGATTCCCTCATAACAAACTAATGGTAAGAGGGGCGTGGCTAAAAATATTGCTATGAAAGCCATCAAAGCGAAAGTGAATTGTCAGTGTCTAGTTTCTGTTTATTTTCTAAACAATTTAATCACATACTTTTACCTTGATTTACAGAGGGCACCTACTATATCCCATTTAATGTAACAGTAGTTTATAGACCAAAAAATTCAGCAAATTTGGACCAAGACGACATATTAAAAGACTCTAAAAATACTAATTAATTGTCATTTTAATTACTAATACATTTGTCACAAAGAAAAGGTTTTTAATCATTTAAAATATATTAATATTTAAGGCTACTTTATACTTTTGCGTCAAGTGCACGCGTATGCTATAGTCTACGCGTGGACAAACAAAACACCAGCGAAGAAAAGCAACACGGAGGAATATAAACACTTTACAGCCAACTAACGTTTTGTAAGTGTTATTGCAGAGCAACAGAAACAGCAACACGTGTATGTATATAAAATCACACCATAAATACATCTCATTTCTTTCCAATGGACTTTCAAGTAAATTGTCTTGACCTAATGTTTCATGTAATGTCTTAAATATACGCGGTAAATAATAAAAAAAACATTGCACGTTCGAATCGATTACAGCATACCGTACAACGTGCAACAATTAGGGCCGGCGTGTTCATGGAGGCGACCTAGGTGGCCGCCTAGGGCGGCAAAATAGTGAGGGCCTTAGTTCATGAACCGGCCACTTTAGTTTTTACTTTTAGGTTGACAGCTGACAGTCCTTTGCCTAAAGTGGCAATTCAGCTTGCTCCGGCCCTGGCAACAATCTACTTAGTTTACATTTATTTTTCTCTCTATGTACTAGATATATGTATACGCAGCACTAAGAATGTTAGAGTATGTGATTGGCCAGGGACAGAAAAAGAAGACAACTAACTTATATTCAATATATAGATAATAGCTAAAAATATTTACATGACTTTTCCAAAACTTTGTGGGTTTATCCAAAACTTTTTTGGAAAATGCCATGTCAAAATTTCCTAAATTTAGTGGGTTTTTCCTGATTTTCCATGACTTTTCTGAAAAATGCCATTTCAGAATTCCATCACTTGCCCCAATATAGTGGATTTTCTTGATTTTCCAGGACTTTTGTGGAAAATGCCAAATCAAAACTCTGTGACTTTTCCAAAATTTAGTGGGTTTTTCCTGATTTTTCAGAACTTTTCTGGAAAATGCCATGTCAAAATGACTTTTCCAGGTTTTCCAAGACTGTATGAACCCTGCAATATAGTTTGCAAATTAAAGCACTAAATAAACTCACCTTTGACCGGAGCTCAATTCTGGGCCTGAAGGCTTGAGATCCAGACTGTGTATGTCATTAGCCGTGAGATATGACAGTTTAACCCCGGCAAGCCACAGAAGTGGAGAATGTGTCCGTGTTTTGCCGAAAACGTACAAAAGCTGTTGGCAGAAGACCCAGCCGTCCCACGCCATGCACACGAAAGGATACGCAGCCAAAAACGCCCTGTACATCTTCTGCAGGAAGGACTGCGGCAAGCGGATGGAGAAATCGTCCTCGTCTCTCTGTCGCGCCAGGATTTTCTCCAGTTTGGTGTGCAGGTATGGAATGAGGGCCAGCAGGAGTAAAGAGCGCCAGTGTTGCCTCCGCCGCAGTCCCAAATGGGCAGCACGGGCACTATGTGATCCCACACGCTTCAGGCCATAGAAGTTCTCTGAAAATGAGGCGCTGGTGCGGGACAGGAAGTGATGCTGCAATAACATATCCAGGATTACGTAAATCTCATCAAACCTCCTCCAGAGAACTCCATAGCGGGCAGGGTTAGATGTAGCGAGAATCTGTGGAATGTAAATACGGTAGTTACATTTTTTTAAGGATATTTTTAGGGTTGTTCCGATACCGATACTAGTGTCAGGAATACTTGCTGATACTGCAAAAATTCTGGCATCTGTGAAACCATAAACCAATCTCATACCATCTCTTTAAATGAGACTTATGCCTGCTGGCTTTACTTAGGGCTAGCAGTATACACCAGTGGTTCCCAAAGTGGGGGTCAGGAGACAATGAGGAGGGGTTGCTTGGTGATTTCCAAAAATATCATATATGTTATTAAACTATTAGAATGACCATATTTTAGCCATAACCTACAGAAGATAAAAACAGTATTTATTAGTTGCATCAAATCGAAGAAGTAGTGCAGTAGGTAGTGCTGTCGCCTCACAGCTAGAAGGTCGCTGGTTCGAGCCTCAGCTCAGTTGGCGTTTCTGTGTGGAGTTTGCATGTTTTCCCTGCGTTCGCGCGGGTTTCCTCCGGGTGCTCCGGTTTCCCCCACAGTCCAAAGACATGCAGTACAGGTAAACTGGGTAGACTAAATTGTCCTTAGTGTATGAGTGTGTGTGTGAATGTGTGTGTGGATGTTTCCCAGAGATGGGTTGCGGCTGGAAGGGCATCCGCTGCGTAAAAACTTGCTGGATAAGTTGGAGGTTCCTTCCGCTGTGGCGACACCGGATTAATAAAGGGACTAAGCCGACAAGAAAATGAATGAGTTGCATAAAATAACAACATGCAAAAAAAAGGCTCTAGCCTTTTAATTCTTTTTCCATTGGATTGGGACCCCTGGGGTTATCACGCTAGATTCATGACACACCAATAGTCTTAATTGCAGCAGACCTTAGATTTTACGACACAATTTTACATTTTGATACCTTTACAGCACTCACGTACACTATATATATATATATCATGCTCAACATAAATGAGTACACCCCATTTCCAAAATTAATATTTTAATCCATTTTTAAGAGAATAACGGTCATATATTTTGGTACATATCCGATATGTTTATTGAAATAATGCTTTAGTCATCGAACATCTTTAGAAATGGAAGGACGATACATTATTTATGGGACATATTGCAGAAAATATAAACAAATTACAAAATTTTAACAAAATATTATAGATTTTTTTGTTTCTCTTGATTTTTTCTCTTTTTTTTCTCTTTATTTAATGGTTTTTCTTAAATATATACATTTGTATGTACCAATTTTGGACTGTAATAAGTTTTTTGTTAGATTAGCTCCAAATTTGGCTTCAGAACTGACTAATCTAATATATTTGCACAAATATTGTAAAGCATTCTATTGAAAATGTGAATTTAACTGAGAGATCTGTGAGGTGTGCACTCATATATGCTGAGAACTGTATACATGTAATTAATATACAGTTATAAATAATACATTTACTGTACTGTAAATTAATAGAAAGAAATCATTCTGCAAGTAATATTTTAAATAGATTATTATTAATAATACAAAGGAAATATATTCCAAATAATGTTTTGGACACATTTATTACACTAGTGTTTCACAAGTGTACTCTTTATGAAGAAACCAGACAGGCGCATATTACACCTGCCCTAAATTGAGTTCCTTTTGGTCTTCTTTCTTTGACATACTATCAAGGGCTCTTAATATTGCTGTGAAACCCTGCCCAATAATAGCAATTTTTTGCTTTACCTCCTAATGACGCTTTATATAAGTGTCATATTTATCTTATATAAGCAATATTGCTAAGCATTGTATTTGATTGTAACGATGCTGTCATTGATGTTTCAGTCAGCATCCCCGTAATGGCGTGTAATGTTGCGCCTACATAATGATAAAGTTTTACCGTAAAAAGAGGCCACGAAGTAAACGATGGAGCATAATATAGGGCAATGGACTATTTATTTTATTCATACGCAATTTATCGTCACAGTCCAAAACTCAAGGAGTACAAATGCAGGAGTACAGTATGTTGAAAAAGCGAGCATACCTTGACAGCATGCAGTAAAGCGGGTTTGACAGCGGTCATTAAAGAGTCCTGCGCTAAAACCTCAAACACTGAGGGTCGATCTTCAGCCGGGGCAGCTGTGGTTAAATGAGCTCCTCGCTCCGCCATCACACCTGATGAGGAAAACTACTGCAAACAACAATAACGCCTTCCTACAGGTACGTCAGTCGAGCCTTTTAATGAGGACAATGGTGCTCATTTTACCAAACAAAATAATTCAGGAGAGTTACAGTGCTGGAAATCAACGCACTGGTCAACGGTCATCATCTGTCTCAACACTTTTTTTTTTGTCAGACGCGTTTTCTTCTTGGGGCTTTAACATCAATAAAACGGGTTTGTACTGACACCTGCTGTGCTGGAGGGTTCATGATAATCTACTGTAGACCTACAATCTGTGTGTGTATTTCGTAGAGTTTTACATTTTATAGGACAATTGAATTTAGATAAAAAGGAACCAAAGGAATCATATGAATAAATCCTTTAAAGATGAATCAAATAAATCACTTGCATATATCAACCTGTGACGTCACAGTGGCGCAGTGGGGTGCACGATCGCCTCACAGCAAGAAGGCCGCTGGTTTGAGCCCCTGCTGAGTCAATTGGCAATTCTGTGTGGAGTTTGCATGTTCTCCTCAAATTTGTGTGTGTTTCCTCTGGGTGCTCCGGTTTCCCCCACAGTCCAAAGACATGCGGGTATAGTTGAATTGGATAAACTAAATTGTGTGTGTGTTATTGTGTTAATTGTGTTATTAAACCCCGTTCGACTTTTTTTTCTTTTATAAATATTTCCCAAATGATGTTTAACAGAGCAAAAAAAAATTTCACAGTATGTCTGATAATATTTTTTCTTCTGGAGAAAGTCTTATTTTTTTATTTCGGCTAGAATAAAAGCAGTTTTAAAAAATTTTTATGAACCATTTTAAGGTAAAAATTATTAGCCCCTTAAAGCTATATATTTTCCATAGTCTACAGAACAAACCATCTTAATACAATAACTTGTCTAATTACCCTAACCTGCCTAGTTAACCTTATTAACCTAGTTAAGCCTTTAAAAGTCACTTTAAGCTGTAGAAGTGTCTTGAAAAATATCTAGTAAAACATTATTTACTGTCATCATGGCAAAGATAAAATAAATCAGTTATTAGAAATGAGTTATTAAAACTATTATGTTTAGATAGCCGTTTGAGTTGTGAATGAGCCAAATAGGCTTAAAACACCTGTTTACTGTAGTAAAAACCACTTTCTATAATCAAGTACATTTTTTGTTTCCATCTTTAAAAAAAAATCAAAACAGCCCCTTTTCTAATTAAACTGTGAATTTAAATATATATAAACATTAAAACTACAGGTTAATTCACATATTATGATCTAATTCATAATAAATAAGGCTTTTTTTAAATACCACAACACTTGATGTTTCCATCTCTAACAGTGACTCTGGCAGTTTAAATGAGAACATTCACTAAGTGGTTCTGTCACTGTGTTTAATCCTTTCTGTGCAAGACTGTATGGTATAGTTAATGCCACAGGCACTTTAATGTGTTTTATATTGTAGTTCATTTTAAAATTTAAATAGCGAAATGTTCGATAAAGGGCGAGGCAGTGGCGCAATAGCAAGAAGGTCGCTGGATCAAACCTCAGCTCAGTTAGCGTTTCTGTGTGGATTTTGCATGTTCTCCCTGCCTTCGCGTGGGTTTTCTCCAGGTGCTCCAGTTTCCCCCACAGTCCAAAGACATGCGGTACAGGTGAATTGGGTAGGCTTAATTGTCCATAGTGTGTGAATGTGTGTGTGGATGTTTCCCAGAGATGGGTTGTGGCTGGAAGGGCATCTGCTGCGTAAAAACTTGCTGGATAAGTTGGCGGTTCATAATAAAGGGACTAAGCCGACAAGAAAATGAATGAATGAATGTTCGATAAAAGCTACTTTTTCGAGGAAACAGCTGTGATTATGAGGTGAGCACCGATGAAACTGTAGATGGGAAACCCGATTGCTCCTCCATGACATTGGTGTACGTGTTTTACAAGTGTATCTATAACAAAGAACTGCAAATAAGCAGAAATTATAACAATCTATCAATAAACACACACTTTGTTCGCTCGCTCTGCACAGCTGTGGTTTGCTGATCAAATGAAAAACGTAAGACGGGGAGGAGCCGGATTCTTCCACCGTTTTCATATCAAATTTAAAGGGGACAGGCGATAATTTAGTGTACAGTTCATGGAGCTAATCGCAAGAGTTTTTGAGATGCTGAATAGAATTATAGGCTACAGCCCCCCTAAAATAGGCCTACCAACGCCCATGACCTCAGAAACTTTTTTTTTTTAAATAACAGAATCAAATACAAGACAAATGGATAGACTTTCCACACTCAACCATCATCAATCTCTTCCGACATCTCCCGCATTTCTCCAGTGTGGATTTTCATGTGTTTCTTGAGCTGTAATGAATATGTGAAACTCCTGAAGCACTGATCACACGTGTACGGTTTCTCTCCGGTGTGAATCCTCTCGTGTGTCTTCAGGACTCCTAACTGAGTGAATCTTTTGTCGCAGTGTGAACACTTGTGAGGTTTCTCTCCGGTGTGAATCCTCTGGTGTGTTCTGAGGTGTTGTATCTGACTGAAACTGGTGTCGCAGTGTGAACACTTGTAAGGCTTCTCTCCAGTGTGAATCCTCTGGTGCCGTTTCAGTTCTTCAACCCTAATGAAAGTCTTCTCGCACTCGAAGCACACGTACTCTCTCACCCCAGAGTGGAACTTCTGATGTTTTCTTAAATACTGTTGGTGTGTGAAACTCTTTCCACACACCGAACACGAATAAGGCTTCTCGTTTGTATGAACTCTGAGGTGGCTGATCAGATCTGACGGCTTCAAAAATGTCTTGCCGCATTGATCGCATTTGTGTGGTTTCTCTCCAGTGTGAGTCATCATGTGCTGTTTAAGGTTCGATGAGCATCCGAATCTCTTCCCACACTGAGCACAAGTGAAGGGTTTCTCTCCAGTGTGGATCCTCGTGTGTTCTTTAAGCCTTTCTTTGCGAGTGAAACTCTTTCCGCATCGATCGCATGTGTATGCTTTCTCTCCGTTGTGGATTGTGATGTGATTATTAGGTCGCCTAAAACTCTTCCAACAATGAGTGAAGGTGAAGCATTTCTTTTCTCTCCTTTCAATAAAAAAAATACCACAAGACTGTAAATGAGGGATTTTCACCGCTTCGACTTGTTTCTCCTCTTCACTCCCTTCATTCGCTTCAATTAGATCTGAAATCAAATGAAAGAAAAGGTTCAAGTTAATACTGTTCAAAGCTTTTAAAGGTTCAGGACACCCTGGAGAACTTTTTTTTTTAATATATTAACAGATGTGTGTGTGTTGAGCATCAGTTAAGACAATGTTAGCATCTGGCAGCTTTCATTGTGGGGAAAACTGGATAATTTTGAGCTTTTGTCAGCTAATTTCAGCTTCCGGGTTTAAAATGATTTTTGGGGTGGGATCAAAATCGGTGACGTAGCGCAGTACTGCAAGTAATGATGACGCGTCGGTTTCTCATTATTATTCATAGCGGAGTTTTCTTATCCTATGAGAAGAGCCGGCTGTTTAATTATTCATGAGAGCACGACAGCACGACAGCACGTGCTTTCCGAAGGCAAGGAAGACGCAGACCAGCCAGACCAGTGCCAAACTCAAGCTGTGGTTCACGGACCCACGGCACGCAGTAGCCGTTTATGAAGGCTCGTATGTGTTTGTTTCCATGATCCACGTGGTTTGTTGCATGATTTTCCCCGCGATCCTGTCAGGGCCGATTATACAGCAAAGCTGTGTGTGTGATGCTAGCATTTTTGTCGGGAGAGCAGTACGAGAATTGGAGAATGGCAGTTGTTGTCTTGTATCAAGAGTTCATTCACATTCACATCGCTGTGCTGCTGTGTTTGCCTAAATCCTCCGATTACCAGCTGGACTAATGGTTAAAATAGGCAGGTCAGGAGACCTGCTGCACTGAGTCTGCATTTAAGATCTATGGTTCAGACCCGGGGATTGAGGGAGAAGTCCTCATTTATAGTGTTTATATGAACACGATTATCTTTATAATGATATAAATTGTTGTTGTCTGTATATGAAATTACGAATAACAAATGTAGCAGGGCATTAAATTCCAGTTTTTTTCTTTGCATTTTAACTTTGTAAACTATAAACTCATGTGTCTCCTCACGGTTTGTCTCATTTTGTGAGCTAACTGACAACAGCAGTTGTTCGCTCCCCTTCTCCCCTGCAGGCCGCGCCCACTCCTGCCTGATGCTCGCAGAGCTCCACGCCCATTAATCATGCATCTTTTGAAAAAATTCTGAAGTAGACTTTAACCGAAAGTGGGGGTGTCATGGCCCTTTAAAGGTGTCCTATAAAGAAAACCTAGGCATAGTCGAATAATAGAAATTCCCATACAGTGAGTCTCAAACACAATTGTTCTCTTGTTCTCATGAAAATTCCATGAGTGTAAAGCTCGATGAAAAATCGGAACACAAAACAGACTGTTGCGTGACTCACGGGGCACGACCTCCAAATTTGCATGTACTTTAGGTCACGTTCTATGTCATCTGGACCTGAAAAGCTGACACATCATCAGGAGATCACCAGCCAAAAAGCACACTGATAATTTGCTCTGGAATTATTATTATGAATGCCTAACCGTACGTTCACACCGAAAGCGGTGAGAGCGTCCAAGGTCGCTCTGGCCGCCCTGGCGACAACGCTGTCTGCCTTCAGCTCCGGCGGCGAGAGCGTCAAAACTCGCTACATTGATCTCGTACTTAAAGGAGCCGTTGCAGCCTTATCAGTCACATTCCTGCATAAGACATGTTTTTAGCGTGAAAATGTTGCGCACTTCTTATCAAATTCATATAACAATGGAAGATCAAGTTGCATGTGGTGCAGCTTTGCTCTATTTATCCAATATGTGTCCATATGTCTGAAATATCCTGAAGCAGCAGTACTGTTTTGTACTGTCACATCGCGTGAGATTCCCGCTTTTTTAAGATAACATTAATGAACATCAGTAACTCGCCAGTAACTTATTTAATGTATGTTCCTGTAAGAAAACATTGTAAATAATTGGAAATCCGGCGACCGCAATAATCAAACCCTTGGGAACAACTGTGGTCGGAACCAAAGTTAACAGGTCTGTGTTCCCTGAACTGCTATCAAGCGATGGACGTCTTTATTCTGATTGCTTGCCGCCCAACCGCGTCATAGCTCATTACCATAAAGTTGACTTCATTTCAACTCTCCTCGCCGATTATCGTCGCCTATCGCCGCCGGCTCTCATTGAAAATGAATGACTTCTGGCTACTTTGACGCTCTCGCCGCTTTCGGTGTGAACGCACGGTAAGGCTGCGTTTGATACACCTCAAGGTTTGCTTGTAATACAATATTTACCAATTTGCTCCATTAGTTATTTTTAGGTTTATCTAAGATTATATTAAACTTACTATTTATGTGGGACTCTTATTTTGAAAAGGAGAAACACAGATTGTTTTTTATACATTACAATGCATCGACTCCATGAGCCATCCGTTCATATGCTTGTCTGACACAAAACACAGGATATATAGATTGTAAATATATTCAGCTCCACCCTGAAGTAGGCAGGCAATGATTGACCGATTTCACTATTAATTGCGATTTTAATTTGTCATGGTTAATTAATCATAAAGGCTTCTCAACACCGCGTTTTGACACAGAACAAACTGCTGCAACTAAAGTTGCGCCAACTTATGCCAACTGTGCGCTAGTTTAAAGTTCCAAGTTTGTACACTGAGGCTAATACCCACGCACACTGAATTCACTATGGGTGAGGCTATTACCTAAGGGCCGTTCACATGTTATGTCTTTGCACGCGCACGTTTGTTATTTCTTTTCTTGCGTGCATATTGGGAGTGCACACGCGGCACAACACCCTCACGCTTTTCAGGTGCACCTAGTTGAAAGAATGGCACAAGCACACTGCAAGTCACGTTACAAGAACTGACCGTTCAGCTTCATACTTTGTATGGAATATACACATTTCTACTTCAAAGACAAAAAAGAATAAAATGAAAAAACCTAACAAGTTATAGTCGATCAAAAGTGCCTTTCAGACAGAGGTTCAGCAGTCTTTGACTATATTTGTTCTCTTTAAAAGGGAAATAAATAGCAAATATGATGCTCAGATTTACATAAGACAAATATTTTTATTTATTCTTTTTTAATTTATTTGTTCATTGTTTTGTCACTTATTTTCAGTGTAAAATTATCATTTATGTTTAAATGCCAAAAACTTGTTTTCACTAATTTTTAAGTCCAAAGAGAAATAGACTAGTATTTGTTTTATTATTATTTTTTGTTGTATTATTTAGTTATTGAGCAGCAATAAATAACAATTTAAAATAAAAGGAGTTTTCATGTGATTTTCTAAACTAGTAGTGTTTTGAATTTAATAAATGCATAATAATTGTGATAACCGTGAAACCATGATAATTATTCAGACTTTAATCATACAACTAAAATCTATAATCGTTGCATCCCTACCCTGAAGAGGCATAAGATTTGCTTAATTGTGTGTTTTGTTAATTTATCATGTTTATTGAGAACGTTGCTGCATATATTTCAACAAACAAATGTAGACAGCTGAATATAAGTGTGTACATAGTGTAGAATGTAGCAATGAATGTAGAATGTAGTGTAGCATGTTTAAGAATCATGGGAATCACTCAGCTCTTACTTTCATTTTTCTGAAGTTAAAGCACCACAATTTACCGCAGAGGTTGATATTAATTCCTGGTTGTGTTTTCTTTCACATCATAACTTTAAAATACAACACAATACATCTCTGCCTGTCTCTTTTTTTTAGTTTAACTATCATTTAAGCCTTATTGTATGTGTGTGTGTGAGAGAGGGAGCAAGCAGGCTGCATTTGTCAGAGCACAGCTCATTAATATTCACAACCTTTCCAAATTAAGTCAATTTGGACCTTCTGATTCTAGCGATAATTTATGGGAATAAATGAGCATATAAAACCATTTCTAAACTTATCTAAGCCATATACCTACTAGGTAGATATCAGAGCATAATTTAACTTATTAAATCAATGCAGTATATGGCACCTTTAATGTTTATTGTTCTTCAACACCCTTATTAAAGAATTGCTAATAAACACAAACCTATTTGTTCTTCAGAATCTTCTTGTTTAATTCTGCAGGGTTCTGGATCACTCATGTTTTCCAGTATTTATATATGAACTGATAGAGGAGGAGCTTCATGGAAAGAGGAGGAGCTTCATTACAGATGGAGGAGCTTTAATGAAAAAGGATGAGCTTCATGACTGGAGCAGATCTGCAAGGGAGGAAATGCTTCAGTTAAGGTTTTGTTCCATTAATAAACACATTCTATCTCCAATTTATCTATCTATTAATAGGAATAAATTAAGAAAATAAGAATAAAAAAAACAAAAAAAACTAATGTACAAATTTGTAAGAAACAAAAAAAATTCAACTGGTGGCTAACCTAACTTGTTTATTGTGTTTGATAAACATGGTTCATCAATGAAAAACTAAATTAATGCTATTATAACATCATAATACATATCTTGTGTATGTCACAAACATGGAGAAAGGTACTTTCATAATATTATAGTAAAAAGTCATTTTCATTTAGCAGTCTCATATCGAACTGGTTGAAAAATGGGAGTAACCTGTTTATTTGTCACCACAATAACTGTATAGGTGATATAGCAAAGGTCTAAAAAAAATATGCATGATGAAAATATAGAAAGGGAAACACGGTTGAACAGATACATAAAAGAAAACAAACTAGCTGTTAAATATATGTTAAATCATCATTAGGTAGTTTTATCTGTCACATATGAAAGTTTTATCAGCTGTGATATGAGCATTATTAAGCTGTTTACAATTTTAGGAAATCTCTTAAATAACCACTTAGCGAAAAAATTACATCGAAATATAAATGGGAGGAAACGTTACATTCATAGCATAAGCAACTATAAATAACGTTAAGGTGTATCTATGGTAAACATTTAAGTTACCTAATGCTAAGTATATTAGCATTGATCACAGGAGTTAAAGCAGGTCAAACCGCGAGATAATTGGTGGAAAATTATCTGTATCACACTCACGTATAATAATACACTTACTTTAAATAAACAGACGCACGACACCCATAACATAAGGATAATAATTCTATAGCATGTAACGTTAGCCATACCTTGGGCGGGACATTTGCCTACGTTGTGTATTGTTTAGCGAATACCGATTGGCTGGCTGCATGGTTCAACGAATGCCGATTGGCTGCCTGTATGAGGCTCAGTGAATGTCGATTGGCTGCCTGCATGTAGCTCGGTGATGTTCGATTGGCTGCCTGTATTTCAATCATTCTTGGCAAAAGAGAAATTTATGGTCAGAGTGTGTGGCATACTCAAAACAATCATGTAAAATACCAGCAAAGTATTAAAACATCATAATTATTGTCAAAGATTTTATCTTTAACAAACGAAATATCTAATATTATCCTTAACATATTCTTCCACGTTTTTCCTGACTTATTGTAGTACTACACCTTCTAATGCAGTATGCTTATTTACATAGACAATAATAAAGTATGACCATACATTTTATTCTATGTTTACATCTCATAGTATAGACCATACCCACAAATCAGGCTAAATTAAATCTACATATTGTACATTTTGATGTTATTTTGCAATGCAACATTGAAGCAAGAAGGTCGCTGGTTCGAGTCCCGGCTGGGCCAGTTGGCAGATTTGTGTGGAGTTTGCATGTTCTCTCCATGTTGGCGTGAGTTTCCTCTGCGTGCTCTGGTGTCCCCCACAGTTTAAAGACATGCGCTATAGGAAAAATTGACTAAACTAAATTGGCCGTGGTGTACGAATGTGCTGGTGAATGCAAGAGTGTATGGGTGTTTTCCAGTACTGGGTTGCGGCTGGAAGAGCATCTGCTGCTCAAAACTTATGCTGGAATAGTTGGCGGTTTATTCTGCTGTGGTGACCCCTGATAAATAAGGGACTGAAGGAAAATGAATGAATGAATGGATGAATGAATGAATGAATGATGCAAATATTAATAATAAAAATGAACAAATCATTACTCAAATGGAAGCATTTTGTGAAGCCCATGATGTACATGTTATGTTTTTTAAACACTTTTATTGTTTCAGAAAAAAATGTGATACATACATAATGTATTAGTAACCAAAAACTAATCAAAGAACACCCACCCCATCCTGACAGAGCCATAAAAAAGTATGTATTCACATGTGAAAAAATAATACATAAACAAATAAATGGAAAATAAAAAATGAACTAAAATAAGATAAAATAATAATAAAAAAGGGCAAATTTGTAATAAATAAATAAATAAATAAATAAATACCATTAAGACATTTCAACACATACATTCCAATGAAAATTACAAATATATTCAAGTTAGTCATTACAAACACAGTGCACATTATTACAGTCACATTGTTTGGGATTACTAAATAGTCAGTCCATTCTTATTTAAAAATTAAAGGAAGAAGTCCCAAATCTTTTAATATATGTGCCGTCTTTGTTTGATTGAATCAGTCTTTCCTTTGCTTTACATGAAGACATTTCCTTAATCCAGAGAGAAAAAGATGGAGCATGAATACTTTTCCAGTGAATGGCAATCTGGCATTTCACATGCAATAGACACAGATTTAAAAACTTCTGTTCATATGACTTCAGCAATAAGGCAGGTGGGAAAAGATCAAGAATACAGATTTTAGGGCAAACAGGGATTTCTCTACCCTTTTAGAGATCACACCTATTAATTCTTTCCAAAAAGTTTGCAGGTGCTCACATTGCTCACAAAATACACTAATTGAATAGGACAAAAATCGGGAAAGTGGTCATACAATTGTGGTCAATTTTTCATTCATTCATTCATTTTCTTTTCAGCTTAGTCCCTTTATGAATCTGGGGTCGCCACAGCGGAATGAACCGCCAACTTATATATAATGTTTTTACCCATCGGATGCCCTTCCAGCCGCAACCCATCACTGAGAAATGTAGTAAGTTTAGTTTATTAAATTCATCTATAGCACATGTCTTTGGACTTGAGGAACCTGGAGGAAACACACACAAACACGGGGAGAATAATCCAAACTCCACACAAACGCCAACTGACCCAGCTAAGGCTTGAACCAGCGACTTTCTTGATGTCATAAAATAACATTGTAATATAAAATGTATTAATAATAAATGAATACTGAATAAATAAAAGATAAGAAATAATAATGATAGAACAATATGAACTATTTTGATCAACCAAATATTTTGTGGCATTATATATATATATTGTTATACTCGTATGCATACTTGGGTATTCTTATCAATTCTATACATTTGCATAATGTAAATTTAACTCTTTCCAAATGTAAAGCAATTCCCTTGGTGTGAAAAGCAGCATCAGCTACTCTGTAACATCTGAAATAAAAAAATCTGAATCTCAATTCACAACTATTGAATAAACAAAAGGCTTACTTGACTGGCAATTAAACAAGAAACCAATTTAAGTACCAAAATTTGATCACCTCTAGTGGCTATTCAAAAGCAGTTAACAACTTTAGTGTTCACACTATAAAGGCAATTCAATCCAAGTGTTTTCGATGGAAACATTTCAGACCCGTTTACACAAGTAGCCTACTTAGCTTTATCCACTTGTGATTGGATTAGTAAATATGCATTTATATAGCATGAAAATTGAAGCTTGAGAAATGTGTTATGCTAGTGGCGATAATGGTTTTTGAACAAATGTTGGCTGCTGACTTCTTGGAACCAGAACTGGGATTTTAGTTGTAATTTGAGTATCCAAGTTTACAAACTTTTTTTATGACCCAACATCTTTGATCATCTTAGAAAATTACTATCATATACTGAAGGTGTGTATACCCTGTTGTGTGGTGTTGCTATTATAATTGTACATGTATTATTGAAACTTGTGAAATTTGACACACACACACTCAAAAATATAACTCATTGGATGAACTCAATTTAATTGAGGGCAAGATTTCCATCCAATAAATTTGTTTAGCACCAACTAAAAAACTATTTACACAATTAAATGCAATTGAGTTGGTCTAACATGCTTTTAACAAATAAAAGTTTAAATACATTTGTATTTTTATTTAACTTAAACTCAAAGGTCTGATAATATCATGTATGTCTATTAAGCATCAGCTTCTGCAAGGTGCTACCCTCAAAACTCAAAGCCATACATGAAACTCTTCTAAACCTTCAAACTAAAGTGTAGATTAAACTCTAAAATAGGTCTTTCTATTAATTTTAAACACCATAAGATTCATTTTATTGTCAACATTTCCCTCTCTTAATGCAATCCCATTCAGAGCATTCTGTGTACTACAGATCCCTAAACCAGGTAGCCTAGTTGGACCAATTCCTTCATGTAGTCCCAACACAAAATGCTTAAGTTAACTTAATGGTTTACAAATTTAAGTAGACTGAACATAAAACAAATATTAAAATTAGCCAACGAAAATGACAAGAATAGGGTATATGCCAAGCTAGTGCTGTTTCCATGCTGATAAACATCCGGTTTCCAGTCATTGTTAGTTTTTTTCCATTTTAAACAAAACCTTTTACAGCATCGATGTTGTAATGTAGTTAAAATACAATCAGTTAAATAGACTCTGGCATTCATTTAGTTGCTCAAGCGCAGAACGAGACAAAAAGCCGTTTACACACACTCGCCCGTCAGAATCAGCAGGCTAGCACAGAAGCTCTATTGAATATACTGGGGTAAAATAAATGCTCATATTTTAATGACCTGGCAGGGGAAAATGTAATTTAATGCAGGGCTTCTTGTACAATCCGAAACCCACTTTATATCGGATATCACTCAGCCAGTGGAAATCGCTGATTTTTAAAGAAAACAGACCTTAAACATGCCGATTTTGCAATGCAAACAGTTCACAGGAAGCGCTTAACCCAGGTTACTGGCAAATTAAAAGTCCTGTTAGCATGGTTCGGCATATACCCAATTGTGTTGTTTCAGCTCATTTTAAACGGGTAGTTTGAAGACGCACAGTCATCATTTTTAAGTGCAGATAGAGGGTAGTCTGAGCATTGACAAAGCTAATTAGGAGTCTGCAAACCTCTGATTGTCCAAATTTTCAGTTGTGCTGATGATCATCAGTGGTGTTAAGTAATAAACTACAAATACTCAAATTACTGTAATTGAGTAGTTTTTCCTGAGAAATTGCACTTTACTAAGTAATTTTATAAATGTGTACTTTTACCTTACCTTGATTTTTAGTGCAGGATCTGTACTTTTACTCCAGTACTTTCCTTCAATCTGCAGTCACTATTTAATTTTTTCTTGTCTATGGGGATTAGAGAAATTAGTGCTGTGATTCCTGTCCAATCAAATTGCACATAGAAGGTAAATCACATACTGAACTACCTCAAGACATGGGCGATTTATAATTGCAGCAAACTGATTGAAGCATTAAAAGTGTCCAAGAAGATGTAAAAAATCTTTACACGCAATGACCCAGAGACTGTTTAGATGCATGTGACTGATGAGAAGATGATGTTTTATGATGTTGTGTGCCTGCTGGGCAATAAATAAATGCACTACATAATGTTACGTTTACACACATCCACAAATTACTGTATATATAAATGCATCAGCTTTTCACAGCAAATTACAATTGGAGCTAAACTATGCTGTACACCGGCCCTCCAGGACCGAGTTTGCCCATCCCTGATCTCATCTCTTTTTCACAACATGCAGGCCAAAGGCTCTGGATTTTGTCAAAAGGGGAAAAGTTTGTTTGTTATCCACATTTTTGTAAGAATAATGTCAAACCGCAACAGAGATTGTAACGTTTAAACACATTTATGTTTGTGATTGTCACGTCACGCTTGGTTTGGTAGCAGCGTCACCAAAGTGTTAAAAGTTATGAACCATTAATATAAAACCACTCATCAATAATGGCCAGATATGATGTGAGGGTTTGATGAATTTTGCTTAGTGCCATCATGATCTTGTCAGTTTTCTCGGATCATATCAAGAACAATAACACTAATATTATGCTAAAGAATATTCATTAAACTATAATGTAGTTTCACAGTCGGTTCAACTTTTTACAAAATTTAAGGCATACTGTTTTCATTCACTTTGGCAGTGATGATTGAAGATTTTGACACATTACTTCATCACCTCAGAAAGGACTGTCCTCAGACTGCATATAGAAGTCATCCTAAGAGGTTTGTTTTCCATTTTAAATAAGATTACAGACCATCTGTAGACTTTTAAGAAGTTTATTCTCTTCCTGAGATACAAGTTGGATGATTTTCTAAATCTGTCGAATAGTCACATTACAAAGTTGTTAATTCTTATTGTATAATAAAAATATATATAAAATATACAATAAAAACTGAGTTTAACAATAATAAGAATATTAAAAATGAGATAAAACAAATGAGAAAGATCTCTCACATTCAAAAGTTAAAATAAAAAAGCAGAGAGTTTTTAACAAGTTACCAATTTAATCAACAAAAGCGTTGTGTAGACAACTGCTTGCATAAAAGACTGTGAGTGTCCCAGAGTGATAGTGTGAAGGAATTCATGAAAACTTAAATTCATGGGTACAAATCTGTAACTTTTAAGTTGTCGGTCCATTTTCCTTTAGCTTAGTCCTTATTTATCAGAGGTCGCCACAGTGGAATGAACCTCCAACTATTCCAGCATGTTTTTTTATGCAGTTTTTTTTTTACTTGTAAATGCTTTCTATGAAAAGACTTTACTCCTCCTAGATCATTGGTCTGATTCACACCAATTTGTTCACAAAACGCAGGCCAAAGACTCTGGATTTTCCTTAAAGTGACGCCATTTTTGTTTGTTATCCACATTTTTGTTAGAATTACATAAAACTGCAACAGTGGCTGCATCTCCGGCAACGTTTAAACACATTTATGTTTGGGATTTTTACATCACACTGACAACAGCACATCGGTTTACCAGCAGCCAAAGTATTCAAAGTAATAAACAATTAATATAAAACCACTCATCATTAATGGCCAGATATGCTGTGAGAGTTTGATGAATGTAGCTTAGTGCCATCAAACTGTTCTTGCCAGATTTCTTGGATCATATCAAGAACACTAACACTGATATTATCCTAATCATCAAACTGTAATGTACTCTCACAGTCTGTTCAACTTTTCACAAATTTTAAGTCATACTGTTTTTATTCACTGTGGCAGTGATGATTGAACGTTAAGTCATATTACTTCAACATCTCATAAAGGACTGTCCTCAGACTGCATCAAGAAGTTATCCTGAGAGGTTTCCCACTTTGAAGAAGATCACAGACCAACGTTAGGCTTTTAAGAACTTTATTCTTAACCTGAGATACAAGTTGCATGATTTTCTAAATCTGCTTCTTATTCACATTATACAGCTGTTTATTCTTGATCTAAAATAAAACAGACAATAAAAACTGAGTTCAACAATCGAAGCATATTAAAAACCAGATAAAACAAATGAGAAAGATCTCTCACATTCAAAAGTTAAAATAAAAAGCAGAGAATTGTTAACCGGGCACAATTGACAATTATCCCAAAGAGCTGTCAAGAAATTCATGAAAACAAAGCCAGTTTTATATTTAAAAGCAAATATATTAAAGGCTTAGTTGATTTAAAAATGACAGTTTACTAACTACTTATATAACCTCTATGAGTGTCTGTCTTTAACAACAAATCATTTTCAGGAACGCTGAAAACCTTTTATAGTAGGAAAAACAAATACTATGGAAGTCAATGGTTACAGGTTTTCAACATTTTTTAAAATGTCTTGTTTTGAACAGAAGAAATTAAGTCAAACAGGTTTGAAACAAGTGAAGTGAAAGTAAATGGCAGAATTTAAAATTTTGTATGAACTATCCCTTTAATAAAGACGTTTGGTCATGCTCTCCCTTATCATGGTGGTGGTTCTGTATTTTCCTGTTATGGGTCTTCTCATGTTTTTTCAAGCTGTCCATTCGGCTGAAACTCTTAAAACAGAGTGAACACATGTAAGGTCTTTCATTAGAGTGAACTGGCAGATGCTGTTTCAGCTCTGTATCTGTAAAGTAGCACTTTCCGCAATCAAAGCACATAAAAGGCTTCACCAGGGTGTGTCTTTTCTCATGCATCCTCAGACACCCCAACTGATTAAAAGTCTTTCCACAAGTTAAACATGAGTAAATTTGATCCTTATTATGAGTTTTCATGTGGTTCTTCAGGAATAATGCCGTACTATAACATTTATCACATTGATCACAGTGAAATGGTTTTTCTCCAGTATGGTGCGTCATATGTAATTTGAGAGAGGATCCATGTCTGAAACTCATCCCGCACTGATCGCAGGTATACGACTTTTCTCCAGTGTGGATTTTCATGTGGATGTTATAGGCTCCTTTCTGGGAGAAGCTCTGGCCGCATTGATCACAAGTGAAGGGTTTTTCTCCTCGGTGAAATCTCATGTGCAGATTAAGACTCTGTTCATAAGGGAAACCCTTCCCGCATTGATCGCATGTGTACGGCCTCTCTCCAGTGTGAATATTCATGTGTTCATTATAGCATTTTTTGAGTGTAAAACCCTTTCCGCATTGATCACATGTGTACGGCTTTACTTCTCTGTGCACCATTAAGTGGCTCCTAAGCAAATCTCTCATCGGGAAACTCTTTCCGCAGTGTTCGCACTTGTGCGGCTTTTCCCCTGTGTGAAGCTTCATGTGTCTCTGAAGGTGGTCTTCTCTCCCGTAACTCTTCTCGCATTGATCACATTTGTACGGCTTGTATTCAGGGTGGAGTGTCATGTGGCTCCTGAATTGTAAACAGGTTTTGAAACTCTTCCCGCACTCATCACACGTGTACGGATTCCCCTTGGCATGGATTTCCAGGTGTAGTTTAAGGCTTTGTTTGTATGGGAAACATTTCCCACATTGATCACATCGATATGGCTTCTCTCCAGTGTGGACTTTCATGTGCACCTGAAGATTGTTTTTTTGAGCAAAAAACTTTCCACACTCTTCACATTTGTACGGCTTCAGTCCGGTGTGGATGAGCATGTGCGTCTGAAGCTGGGTTTTTTGAGCAAAAAGTTTTCCACACTCTTCACATGGGTACGGCTTCAGTCCGGTGTGGATGCTCATGTGCTGCTTTACCTCTCCTTTGCTTCGGAAACTCTTCCCACATTGATCACACTCATGCGGCTTCTTTCTGGTGTGGATGAGCATGTGTATCTTTACCTCTCCTTTGCTTCGGAAACTCTTCCCGCATTGATCACACTCATGCGGCTTCTCTCCAGTGTGGATGAGCATGTGTATCTTTACCTCTCCTTTGCTTCGGAAACTCTTCCCACATTGATCACACTCATGCGGCTTCTCTCCAGTGTGGATGAGCATGTGTATCTTTACCTCTCCTTTGCTTCGGAAACTCTTCCCACATTGATCACACTCATGCGGCGTCTCTCCGGTGTGGATGAGCATGTGCTGTTCAAGGTATACTTTAAATGGAAAACTCTTCCCACATTGATCACATGTGTGTTTCTTTTCTTCACTGTGGTTGATCATGTGTTTCTTAAGGCTGCTTTTATATGCAAAACTTTTCCCAGATTTATCGCATGTGTGCAGCTTCTCTGCCGTGGCTTTTCTGTCTTTCTGCTTCTTTTTATTATGGACTCTCATGTGAACCTGAAGGTGCGCTTTACATGTGAATCGTTTTTTGCAATGGAAACAGGCGACTGATTTTTTGGCTTCTGAATCTCCTTCCTTGTTTCCCTCCATGTGATCTGAAAAATATGATGAGATAAAAAAAAAATATATTTTTATTATTTTCCTTAATGTCAAAGTAACAACAGCATTATGCTGAATGATCTGCCAATATGAGGTTATTCTTAAGTTAGGGTTGGTAAATTGACATCCTGCTGTCTACTCTTCAGTTTCTTTGCCATCACATAATTACCCGGGAGCAGTGTTGGTTGTAATTAGTTAACTAAATTACATTTCAACTGAAAAAGTAAAGTAAAGGTTTACTTTTTATTTTTAGGACATTTACTGTACATACTTTCAACAGTTTTGTATGAAGAAAAAATCCTGAGTAATAGTATTTTGTACACTATAAAACCAAATAAAAAACGATTTGAGGAACCAGATTGCAACAAACCAATTGAGTTTAAAAACTAATTCTAATGAGTACTGTAAACTTACTCTATTTGAGTAAACAAACTAATTTGAGCACAGTAAAACGCAATAAATGAAGAGAACTCAAACCAAAAGAGTACTGTAAACCCCAATAAGTTAAAGCAACTCAAAATGTTTGAGAAAACCGATTGCTAAAAACCATTTAAGTTAAACAACTAAAAGATTTAAGTTGAAGTAATGAGGTATTTAATTAACTCATTACCTTCAACACTGAGTTCAAAATTCTATTCAAATGAGTAGAATTAACTTTCAGTCAATTTTGAGTTAACCACACTCATTTCATTTGATAAAGTTGACTGTTTGGTTTTACAGTGTGGTGGAATTCGATTTTTCAAAATAAAGGTGCTCACTTTTATCAAGACAACTGCACATGCATAAGAAAACAAATAATTGTATGAGCAATTAGTCCATGATAATAAATAGAATTTTTAAAAATTTATTTTAGATTTATTTTTTGGAGAGAGAAAAAAAGAAAAAAAAAATATATATATATAATAACTGATTTATTTGATCTTTGCCATGATGACAGTACATAATATTTTACTAGATATTTTTCAAGACACTTCTATACAGCTTAAAGTGACATTTAAAGACTTAACTAGGTTAATTTAGTTAACTAGGCAAGTAAGGGTAATTAGGCAATTATTGTATAATGATGGTTTGTTCTGTAGACTAGTGAAAAAATGTATAGCTTAAAGGGGATTATAATTTTGACCCTAAAATGGTTCATAAACAAATTAAAACTGCTTTTATTCTAGCCGAAATAAAACAAAATCAAACTTTCTCCAGAAGAAAAAATATCATCAGAAATACTGTGAAAATATTTATTTGGAAAATATTTTAAAAAGAAAAAAAATCAAAGAGGGGATAATAATTCTGACTTCAACTCCATTTAGGGATTTTAAAAGGATTTTAAGTAAACTCAAAAAAATGACATTTGCTATTTGTTGAAACTTATTTACAATGAGCTGAAACAACACAATTCTCAAGTCTTTTTGGGACAACTTAAACATTTTATGTTCAATAGACTTATATCTGTGAACACTAATACATTAACTTAATTTCTCTATGTAGTTTCAGCATTTTTTGAAGAGTAGTACGGAGTCAAGTAATTAATAAATTACTTATTACTTAAATGATTTTACAGACAAAGTAATTTAAAAGGTAATTTAAATACAGTTTCAATTGTGTAATAAGTAACTAATCACTTTTTTGAAGTGACTTTTCAAAACACTGTCCAATAGTGAGATTGAAGAAATTTGGTCACTAACTTCATTAAAGGTAATATCAAAATATGCATGTCAAAAAAACTAAATTAATATTGCTTTGAATGCCAGAATCTTGCACATTCATTCACTCCAAAAATGACTGCCATTTGTTCAAACTACTTATTTAAAATGTGCTGAAACAACCCAATTCTTAAGGTTTTCTTGCAACAACCTAATAGTTTTATGTTAAATCCACTTAAATTTGTCAAAAATAATAAGTTAACTATATGCCTCTATGTTGTCCCAACACAAATTAATTCTGTGGGACCACCCAGCATTTTTACAGTAGTAGCAGATCTATGAAAAATATCTACACTAAACACTTTCAAATACATCAATATTTTCAGTATGTATACAGTGTGCATAGATTAAAATAAACCGAGAAACAACCAGCACATGTAAATAAATAGTTCATTTATTGATTTTGGACTCAACTGCGTCTTCTACTATGCTTCACTGGATTGTATCTTCAGTACACAATCTTATACTCATGTTTTTTTCTCTGCTTTGGTTTAATCAAAGACTTTTTAAAACTCTATGTACAGGAAAACAGAGCTGCTGGAAAAGTTGACTGGCACTAAAAAATATACTTGGTTTACCAACCTCTTTGTCCTTCAGTATCATCACAATGCTCTGTTCTGCAGGGTTCTGTTGTATCCTTCATGTTCTCGCTTTCCTCTATTTCCATGTGTGAATTGTGATCGTTGAATGGTAATTCTGCCAAAAAGAAATGAACAAGTTTAAAACAAAAACATTTGCATTTGTCACAGCTGATCTCCCCTCCATCACCCTCAGCCCTATGATCTGTGAAGAGCACGTTAAACTGAAAACAACAGGACACCAATTTCAGACGGTGTTTTTTTTTCCAGACGCTGACCAACACAAAAGGATTACTGGAGCCAAGTTCCCTGTGGGTTTTAAATGCTCTGACATTCCCCAAGATAAAAAGCCAAATTACAAGACTTGATGATAACAAACCTTTGATCTAACATCTGTCGTCATCAAGTCTTTGACATTTGCATTTGTCCACCTACTGAACCCCCTGCAGTTTCAGGCAAACAGATGCGTTCAGCACAGAACTGAAATAAACTGGGACAAACTTATTAGAAAAGTTCAATAAGTTCCATACAATCATCTCAAACTCCAGACTAAATAACCCAGCTCTCACAGTCTCAGTACATCCAAAAAATCACTTAAGAATTTTTTTTAAGGGTTTTTAGAGGTTGCTTAGGTTTTATACTTCTGGTACTACGGGTTAAGCTGAAACATGAACTCTAGAAAATATTTAATAACAATAATTAAAATAAGAATAATGTGCCAAAGACACCCAGAACTGTTCTGCAATCGATAAGACAGGAAAAAAGACAGGTTTCAAAAATGATGATAGAACAAAAAAGTATTTTCCCTACATTATAATGAACCTTACTTAATTGTGAAAACATAAGTTATGTTAACTTATTAGTTCCAAGTTACAATACGTTTATTCTCACTTACTTAAATACATTTTTAGTTTAAGCTATTTCAGTTATTGTTTACAGCTTCTACATAATGTATACTTTTTTTGTAAATTTTAAAATAGTGTTTAATCAATGTCTTTAAATAAGTGGTTTCATGCAGGAAATAAATGTTTGTGTTGTCATTAGATTTTTTAAAAGCCGTTTAACAAAGTTGTTTTTTTTATCTCCCAAATCATCTGTTTTTGGTTCTTTTATATTTTGTCACTCTTTAGTTTCATTCAAACACAAATACAGTACTGATAGCTGATAATTAAGACAGCAATTAACCTTAAAAATGTGCTAATTTAGGGAAAAAAAAGGTCTGAAGGATTGTCAAATCAAGAAAGAAACATTAGAAGCTTTTGCACCATGCTTTTGCTTAAATAATTTAGACCAGGGGTGCCCAAACTTTTAGTATGAAAAAAAAAAAGAAAAAAAAAATATATATATATATATATATATATATATATATATATATATATATATATATATATATATATATATATATATATATATATATATATATCATTGAGAGCCATGGGCTGGAGGTAAATATATCAAACTATTTTACATTAAAGTTGCCACAGGTAATTAATTTATTTGAAGTTAATAATTAATTTAATTTAATTTACTAATTTATTTAATAATATTTCAAAATAAATCACAAACATTACTATAAATCTACTTTTTAAATGATAACTCAATGCAATAGCATAAACAATCACATTTAAAACACATAGACGTTTATTGCTGAACACACTAGTCAAGCAGAATCTGCCTTTTCTCACCAAAGTCTCTGCATTATCAGGTGACATTTTAAACAAAATCTGATTAATTTACACCATTTAATTTAGCTTTTAACAGTGAAACAAACAGAGAATAGGTTACATAAATTTAATTTGACAATCCCAAAACCATCCCCATCATTTTCCCTCTTTTCTCAGATGGGATGGCAGGTTAAATCAAAGGTTGCCATGGGCCAACCTTGGCCCGCAGGCCTTAGTTTGGACATCTCCAATTTAGACAATAAACAACACTGTCAGATAGTGGATTCTTATTTCCTCACTGTTTTATTAAAGGGATGGTTAACCAAAAGTTTTAACACTGCCGTCATTTACTCATGGTTCACTTCAAAACCCATTTGAGTTATACTGTTGAACATAACAGAAGATATTTTGAAAATGCTGTTAGCTGGCACCCACTTCTCCAAAATATCCTCTTTTAAACACTAAACATATTAAATGCATGAAGGAAAATAAATAAGGAGGTAAAAATATAATTAGGGGGAACTATCCTTACAATATAATAAGCATGTCAGAAAGAACATAGTTTAGGTTTAAAAAAAATGCCACCAAAACACTACATGAGCAAGAGCTCTGTTATTCTAGCAGAAGTGTAAAGTATGACGTTGATTTTACACAACAGTTCAAAACACAAAAAGGCAATAATAAAATACTTACATTTTAGACACAAATTTGTCTGTTGTGGATCTCTGAGCAACACACAGCAGTTCCTTCCTCAATAATTCTGCGATGAGTGAATCAATTAGGATGAAGGTTTCAATGATGCATCCCCAAAGTCTGCATACTACTGATACTCGGTCCTTCACAGAGCAACACTTTTAAAGCTCTTAACGCCCCTCCCCCCACATCCAATTGCACCCCCTTCAATGCCACACCTAATCTTAAATGGATAGTTCACCCAAAAATGAAAAATTACTCAGGCCTTTCTGAGTTTCGTTCTACTTTTAAACAAAAGAAGATATTTTGAAGAATGTTGAAAACCAGTAACAATTATAATTCATTAGATAATCAAAATATCATCTTTTCTGCAGATTTATGTGCCCTCCAGAAACTTGTGTTCTGTGAATGAACGTCGCCTCGTGGTTCCATCACAAAGAGGGAAGAAATCATTTTTGTGTAAATTGCTTCCTTGTCCTCATTTGTAAGTTGCTTTGGATAAAAGCCATAAAATGACTAAATGTAAATGTGTTCAACAACAGAAATAAACATAAACAAGTTTGGAATGAGTAAAAAGTGAGTAAATGATGACTAAATATTGAATTTATTTAAGGGATAAACCCTTGAAATGCAACATCTCATTTTAAAGAAAGTCCCAAAAGGACACAACAATATTTATGTGAAGTATCATTTTTTTAAACACTACACTGTTAACAAATTCCTGTAGAATCCGGAGTAATTTACTGACAGCAGTTCACCAGTACCTTACTGTAAATTAATTTCTGCAAAAGTACTGTATTCATATTTACTGCACCATTTATCTTGCTGTATATGAGCAATTCCATGCAAATGTCAACCTTGCCATGAAAAAAATTAAGTTTTCACCAAAAAAAAACGTCTCTTAAGTTTTTTTGTGTAAGCAAGTATTTTACAGTACTTTAGAATTACTCAAAAATGTATCAGTTAATGTTTTCAAACTATTATATTTGATTTACCAAAGTCACATCAGTCACATCCATAACGGAGAGACGTCACAGTCAGAACAACACTTTTTCCTCATAAATGTAAAAATATTAAAATAAATAAAATCAATCAGCATTATTATTAGCATTGTTTCTTTTGGGTTTGTTCAGTCTAATTCACAGAATTTCTACAAAGTATGCGGTATACTGCAAACTCTTTTTTGGTCACATCCATGACACGTTTTTTTTTGTGTTTATTTTCCTCATTCAAAATACAAAACATGTTACAGATTGACATTTTTCAGATCTTATAACTTTTATGGTCAGTTGTTCTGGAAAATATAAACAGATGTTTCAATATAATGTTAACATACTTACTATGTGAATTTATGTTTTGAGTTTTACTTCAAATGTCACATCTATAACGCTGGAATAGCTCATTTGTGTTTACAGTATTGTATTGTATATCTTTAATGTAAAATACAGTCATTTTTACAGTCCAACTTCAAAATACAGTAACATATTGCAAAACTGTCCTACACAAAATACAGTTCATCATATTACAGTGAAATACTGTGTTATTCATACTAATCGCTAGACCTTTAGCGTTAAATTCTTGATTTTCCTTTGTATATTTTAACATGTGTGATTTAATGAATGTCTTTAAATAATTGGATTCAAACTAAATAAAAATTGAGTCTTATCATTACTAAAACCACCATTAAAACCTCCAAAAGCTAAATAAACACAATCTTCAGAATATATCCAAAGTCTTTTTGTCTCATTCATACACAAATACAGTATTAATGGCTGATCATTAAGAGAGCAATTAGGATTTAAAATCCTTTGTGTCCATCAGGGCAGGGCAGAGGTGCTCAAAATATACAAAAGGGCCACATGGAACAAGACTTTAAAAAGACTTCAGATGCCTAAAATATCAATGAGCCATTCCAGCATTATGGATGTGACATTTGCAGTAAAACTTAGAACATAAATTCACATATAAAGTATATGTTAACATTATTTTGAAACGACTATTTAAATTTTCCAAAACAACTAACCACAGAGTTATGGGACCAGAAAAATATCAATCTGTAAATGTAAACTGTAAAAACAAAATAGTCTGCGAGTTTACAGTATACATCATACTTTGTAGAAATTCTGTGAATTAAACTGCACAACCCAAAAGAAACAATGCTAATCTAATGGATAAGAGTCGGCTCACTGTTAAACAAACACAATTGATTTTATTTTATTTGACATTTTTGCATTTATGAGGGAAAAATCTCCGTTATGAATGTGACGTATCTCCGTTATGGATGAGACTGATGTGAAATTGCACTTGTGTGACTTTGGTAAATCAAATATAATAGTTTAAAAACACAGACTTGAGTATTTTAAATTAAAATACTGTAAAATACAAGCCTACACCACAAAACTGTAAAAACGCATTCTCTATTTTGGTAAAAACTTTATTTTTTTCATAACAAGGTTGACATTTGCATGGAGTTGCTAGAGCAGTGACACATTCCTTGCTGATTCTTAAATATTAATGCTTCCAAACTGATAAGGCAGCAAATGCTGTGACTCTGAAGACTTTAAATAGAAACAGACCATTTTAAAAGCTAAAAACTTTCACATATTAATAACTATAGGGTTAGAAAAGTTTTACAGACCTTTATTACTTTAATTATGCCTTTTCTCTTTTTGTGAGGCATCTTTACTGCAGAAGACACACACACACACACACACACACACACACACACACACACACACACACACACACACACACACACACACACACACACACAATTCATTAATTTTCTTTTCAGCTTTGTCCCTTTGTTCATCAAGGATCGCCACAGCGGAATAAACCGCCAACTTATCCAGCACATGTTTTACACAGTGAATTACCTTCCAGCTGCATCCCGGTACTGGGAAACACCCATACATTCTCATTCACACACATACACCAAGGCCAATTTAGCTTACCCAATTCACCTGTACCTCTTTGGACTTGTGGGGGAAACCAGAGCACCCGGAGGAAACCCACACGAACACGACAAGAACATGCAAACTCCACACAGAAATGCCAACTGACCTAGCTGAGGCTAGAACCCCTTTCTTGCTGTGAGGCAATTGTGTTACCCACTGCGAACTGTGCTGGCCCTTTAGATGCATTATTTTCACAGTTTATGTTGGCATAGCAGTCAAAATAAGACAAATGGGCTCATGTATGCGACAAATTCTGGACCATTGGATTCTGGATTTTTTTACTTCTTGGTCAGACCCTGTGATAGCTATTTACCACTTAGCTGTCGATTAGTTCAGGCCTGTAATTGCTACAATTACGATTGATGAATTTAATTTTAGTATGCCAATTCATTTCATATGGGACAAATAATGGAGCTAGACTCAGAGGGCTCAGCACTGTTAAATTAAGTCCTTATTTTTGGTTGGTCAAGTGACAAACATAAATAGCAGCCTCAAACCATTTAGATAATGAAATTATTAAATAATTTTAAAAAATCATTTGGCATAATTATTCTGTTGGATGTTTGTGTAGAAATATACTTATTTTTATGGCTAATATTTAATTCAGCAAGACCCACAAAGCTAAATTTCTCTTGCCCAGCTCTGGCCCACACAGTCAGCTTTTTCTTGGCCCACATGCTTTGAATTACGGTACATGACCAGACCAAGTCTGAATACCAGACAATGGCCAAGCATGGATCCTATCTGCGCCAAGATAGTAACCCATAACTGGGCCACATGTTGGTGCATCCCAACTGCAATGAAATTGATAAACCCATGAAGCATTGCGTTTTTTCTCGAAGCGATCTGATGGGTAGAATTTTTTTCTTTATTTGAAAACAGTAAAAATGTATTTTAAATGCGGGTCAAGATAGTCCAAACTTACATGGCCCACATATCAATTATTGACATCTGAGCCAAATACTACATTTCACATCTGGCCTAAGTATTGTGTGCTGCCTTAAAGACGATGCCACCTCTGCCAAGCCAGGGCCATGTGTGGCTCACGTGCTGTATGCCAGTGCCGCATGAATACCTGCTGTGCCAGATTTATGCCAAATCTAGGCCAAAATTCTTTGCTTCCTGGGGAGTAAAACTACCTGCAGTGTGTGTGCAGTGTGCTGCTTGTGTGTGTGTGTGTGTGTGTGTGTGTGTGCACTGTAAAAAAATCCTGGTTGCTTTAAAAATTTAAGCTAAATCAAATGAACCTTATGAGTACATTGAACTTCATTCATTCATTTTCTTAGTTTCTTTATTAATCTGGGGTTGCCACAGCGCAATGAACCGCCAACCAATCCAGCACATGTTATACGCAGCGTATGCCCTTCCAGCTGCAACCCATCACTGGGAAACACCCATACACTCTCATTCACACACATACGGACAATTTAGCTTACCCAACTCACATATACCACATGTTTTTGGACTTGTTGGAGAAATCAGAGCACCCGGAGGAAACACGGGAGAACATGCACACTCTACACAGAAATGCCATGCACCTGACCCAGCAGTGGCAAGCGACCTTCTTGATGTGAGGCGATTGTGCTACTCACTGCACCACCATGCTGCCCCTACATTGACCTTATATTATGTTAAACTGACTTAATACAGCTTGTGTAACTTATAAAATTAGGTTGGAACATGATTAACTTTGTTAATAAAGTTACAATGAACTAAAAACAAATGTTGTCATGAATAATTGATCATATTTATTTACAGTGTGTGTGAGAGAGTGTTTGATATAGGAGCATGTTGTATAGGTTCAAATGTGCACTTGGGTAAAATATGTATCTGCATTGTGTGGAATTTCTACATTTTTATTTGGAGAATTTTAGTATTTCCCATATATTTTCTATATGGGTGGCCATTTTTTTGGCAAAGAGTTGTTTTTCAATCACTTAACCTTGATGAATTGTGTACTCTTTTTTTTTTTTTTTGTCCAGATGGCAAACTTAGTCTTGAACTACCCAGATTAAGGAAAGTATTTTTCATTCATTCATTCATTCATTCATTCATTCATTCATTCATTCATTGAGTGATTTTGTTCATAATTGTCTTTAGGGATGCTTTGTCACTTAGAGCGTATTCACACTATGCTATCCGAACCGTGCCCAGGCTCGTTTCCCTGATCGTTTGTAAAGTGTGAATGCTCTAAATCGGGCTCAGGCATGGTTCACTTGGCTGGTCCTGGCCCGGTTGGAAGAGGTGTTCCAGAGCTCGGTTCACTTGGGCTTTGTGGCAGTACACTTGTGTGTAAGTGCAAAACATGCCTGAGCCCGAAACTAAAAGCGAGACGTGACTTTTGAGGGACTGTTTTTATATGTGTTTATTAATCATTCTTACTGTTCAATGAGCGCAAACTGTCGTAGATTATTAACGATGCAAACCCCTCACTGCACGACAGCTGCACCTTCAGGAAACCTAATACCTGCAGCACAACTTTATGAATGTCAAAAGTGGCTAAACTGTTCTGTGAAATATTCGTCAGCCTGTCACTACATCTCAAACCACTAAACTGATATAACTAAAGAAATCTCCTCTGTGCTAAGTAAAAGCGCTTACTGGACAGCTCATCATCGACGACGTAAGCATGCCCAGGCCCGAATGTAATGTGAGTGCAGACTGTCAAGGGAAAAAGGATGAGGGAAAAGCATCCTTTGGCCCGGTTCAAGGCAACTGTACATAGTGTGAATATGCCCTTAGTCTGTATGGACTGTCCTTCGACTGCATATATAAGTTAACATAAGTTGGCCTGTCACAATAATCAATATGTTGACTTGTCGTGCAATACTTGGAGAAGACCTCAATCATTTTTGCCATTGCAATATATATTTACAAATTCACAAAAAACGTTGAAGGCAATTTACATTTACATTGACGTTCTGACCAGTGTCAAAGTTTATAATTGGGCGTTTACATAATTGGACATTCAATAAATAATGGGACTTTTTATTAAATTATGGAATCTAAAAAACGTTAAAAAGATAAGCATTTTAAAGTGTTTATGACTATTTGCATTATTCTGTTATATAATCATTACACAATCAGTGGCATAAAATCATCTCAAAATGACAATAATATCTCCATTGCTATATATCGCACAACAAGAAATCCCTATTGTGACAGGCCTAAACATAAGAAGTTTTCAACTTTAAAGACTGTCACAAACCAATATTAGGTGTTTAAGAACTTTATTCTTTTTCTAAGATACAAGTTAGATGCATTTCTTAAACTGTTATTGACTGGCATTATCAAGTTGTTTCTGTAAAATTCTTAATGTTGAATTAAAAAAAGCACAAAAAGAGGGAATTCAATATATACTAAACAGAATATATAAGCTAAAGAGAATATATAAGCCTATAAAAACAGTTAAAACAATTGAGAAAGATTCATAACATTTAAAAGTTAAAAGAAAAGGAATATAATTGTTAGCAAGTTACAAAGTTAATTGACAAGAACATTTTGTAAACAACTACTTCAATAAAAGACTATAAACTATCCCCGAGTAATAGTGTCACAGAATACCTGACCTTAAAACAAACAAGCTTCATGATAAAGTTTATATCAAAAAGCAAACATATTTAATAAAGATGTTTCATTATGCTCTCACTCATCCTGGCTCTTTTTACTTCCAGTGCGGGAATCGGGTTTCTCTCCATTATGGGTCTTCTCATGAACTATCAAGCTTCCCATTCTGGGGAAACTCTTATAACAGAGTGAACACATGTAAGGTCTTTCATTAGAGTGAACTGGCAGATGCTGTTTCAGCTCAGTATCTGTAAAGTAGCACTTTCCGCAATCAAAGCACATAAAAGGCTTTGTAAGGCTGTGCCTTTTCTCATGCAACCTCAAACCCCTCAACTGATTAAAAGTCTTTCCACAAGTTAAACATGAGTAAATTTGAGCCTTATCATGAGTTTTCATGTGGTTCTTCAGGAATAATGCCGTACTATAACATTTATCACATTGATCACAGTGAAATGGTTTTTCTCCAGTATGGTGCGTCATATGTAATTTGAGAGAGGATCCATGTCTGAAACTCATCCCGCACTGATCGCAGGTATACGGCTTTTCTCCAGTGTGGATTTTCATGTGGATGTTATAGCCTCCTTTCTGGGAGAAGCTCTGGCCGCATTGATCACAAGTGAAGGGTTTTTCTCCTCTGTGAAATCTCATGTGCAGATTAAGACTCTGTTCATAAGGGAAACCCTTCCCGCATTCATCGCATGTGTACGGCCTCTCTCCAGTGTGAATATTCATGTGTTGATTATAGCTTTTTTTGAGTGTAAAACCCTTTCCGCATTGATCACATGTGTACGGCTTCACTTCGCTGTGCACCATTAAGTGGCTCCTAAGCAAATCTCTCATCGGGAAACTCTTTCCGCAGTGTTCACACTTGTGCTTTTCCCCTGTGTGAAGCTTCATGTGTCTCTGAAGGTGGTCTTCTCTCCCGTAACTCTTCTCGCATTGATCACATTTGTACGGCTTGTATTCAGGGTGGAGTGTCATGTGGCTCCTGAATTGTAACCTGGTTTTGAAACTCTCCCCGCACTCATCACACTTGTATGGATTCCCCTTGGCATGGATTTCCAGGTGTAGTTTAAGGCTTTGTTTGTATGGGAAACATTTCCCACATTGATCACATCGATACGGCTTCTCTCCAGTGTGGACTTTCATGTGCACCTGAAGCTGTATTTTTTTTGCAAAAAACTTTCCGCACTCCTCACACGGGTACGGCTTCAGTCTGGTGTGGATGTTCATGTGAGCATTAAGGTGTGGTTTTTGATTGAAACTCTTCCCGCATTGATCGCATTGGTACGGCTTCTCTCCATTGTGGATGAGCATGTGCGTCTGAAGCTGGGTTTTTTGAGCAAAAAGTTTTCCACACTCTTCACATGGGTACGGCTTCAGTCCGGTGTGAATGCTCATGTGCATCTTTACATCACTTTTTTTTCGGAAACTCTTCCCACATTGATCACACTCATGTAGCTTCTCTCCGATGTGGATGAGCATGTGCTGTTTAAGACTTACTTTGAATGCAAAACTCTTCCCACATTGATCACACTCATGCGGCTTCTCTCCGGTGTGGATGAGCATGTGCTGTTTAAGACTTACTTTGAATGCAAAACTCTTCCCACATTGATCACAAGTGTGTGGTTTTTCTCCGGTGTGAATAATCGAGTGTTTCTGAAGGCTTCCCTTTAATCGAAAACTCTTCCCGCACTGATCGCATGTGTGCAGCTTCTCTGCCATGGCGTTTCTGTCTTTCTGCTTCTCTCTAGTGTGAACTCTCATGTGAACCTGAAGGTGCGCTTTATGTGTGAATCGTTTTTTGCAATGAGAGCAGGGGACTGATTTTTTGGCCTTTGTTTCTCCTTTCTTGTTTCCCTCCATGCGATCTGAAAAGTAGGACGAGATCAAATGTTTAGCAATATATATATTATAAATAGATATAAATATAAAACCCCAAATCTGAAAAGTATTGAAAATGCAAATTGAAAAAGTAAGTAGTGCTTTCCAAATTTACTTTGACTTGTATTTGATTGCAGACAATCTGAATACAAAATATTTTATGCTTTGTCTGGTCAACTTTATGTCATTTGTAAATATACATCCTTTCCTGTCATGCAGACCTGCAACACATTTCAAAAAAAGTTGGGACAGGAGCAATTTAGGGCTGACAATCAGGTCAATTGGTCAAAGTGATGTCAACAGGTGATTGTAATTAAGATTTGGTTCAAAAAAGCTGCATCCAAGAAAGGTCTAGTCCTTTAGGAGCAAAGATGGGCCGAGGATCGCAAGTTTGCCAACAAATATGTGAGAAAATTATTGAAATGTTTTGAAACAATGTTCCTCAAAGAAAGATAGGAAGATAGAATATTTCACCTAAACAGTGCATAAATTCATTAAAAGATTTAAGAAATCTGGAGGAATTTCAGTGCGTAAAAGATAAGGGCACAAGCCTAAGCTGAACTACTGTGATCTCTGATCCCTCAGACGGCATTGCATGAAGAATCGTCATTCATCTATAAGCAATATCACCACATGGGCTCAGGACTAATTTGGCAAACCTTTGTTAAGTACCACAATACATAATTACATCCACAAATACAATTTAAAACTGTACTGTGCCAAAAGAAATCCCTATGTTAACAGTGTCCCGAAGTGCTGTCAACTTCTCTGGGGTCGGAGGTATCTGGGATGGACCATCACACCATGAAAATGTGTACTGTGGTTAGATGAGTCAGTATTTTAGGTATTTTTTGGGAAAAAGGCAGGGTGCAAATTACAGGAGGGTTTGGGGGGGATTGACACCCCTAATTAATGCTTTATACCCCCTTAATGACATCAAAACAAGATGTATAGGGGGTCAGCTCTCAGCTCTTTAATTGTAAGAAATGGCTTTTTTCAGTATTATCTTTCTTAAATATTAATAATTAAAAATGTATAAAATAAAAATATACATTTGACCAACCCAAACTGACTATTTTTTTTCTTTTTAATTAAAAAAAATTAATTAGACACGTAGTTTGTATAGTTTGACCTTCAGTACCCTCTAAAATTGTCACTAAATATCCTTCAAAACACTGAAAATGTATACATTTTATTAATAAATTAGATGTCTTTTAAATGCGTTCATATATTTGAGTCACTAAAGTATGTTTTATCAAATTATCAATTATTACACTAAAGAAAGGCATAGGGTTGTGTCAGTGGTAACTTGCACTTCTGTAAAAGGCACCATTAATGCTGAGAAGTGCATGGAGATTTAGGAGCAAAATATGCTGCCTTCAAAATACATCTTTTTCAGGGACACTCATGCAGTTTCAACAAGATACAAAACCATGTTCTGCACACATTACAAAGTCCTGGCTGCGAAGGAAGAGGAAACAGGCACTTGACCGGCCTGCCTGCAGTCCCGACCTGTCTCCAATAGAGAATATGTGGTTGATTTTGAAGTGCAAAATGCGATAACGAAGACCCTGTACTCTTGCTTACTTTAGGACTTGTTTGCAGGAAGAATGGGACAAAATTACACCGGAAACACTTCATCACTTGTTGTATTCAGTCCCTAACCATCTTCTATGTGTTGTGAAAAGGAATGGCAACATTACAAAGTGAATGATTTACTGCTCCAACTTTTTTTTGAAACGTGTTGCAAGAAACAAAATTAAAATATGTGTTTATTTAAAAAAACAAAAAAGAATAAAAATCACGAGGAACACATTAAATAATGTCTTTTGTGCTGTCTGCAATAAAATACATAAAGTTAAAGTAAATTTTAAAAGCACAACTTTTTTTTATTTGCGTTTTTCATACTGTCCTACTTTTTATTCTGATTTAGGGTTGTATATTTATAGCAATGTTAGATAATCAATTTACCAACATGAAAAACTAATGAACAATACATTTATTAAAATATTTATTTATATTTGTTAAGGTTATTTTTTGACAATAAAGTTCATTGTTAGTTTGTTAACAAACAGTGCTTTAAATAATGTTAACAAGCAATATTTAATCTAATCTTTAATATCTTTGCTATCGCATAATTATCCAGAATCCAGAAATATATAATCTTTTTATTTGTATTACTTATCTGCTGAAAATGTACCTGTTTATCTGAATGCATTGTTTCTGTGCTTCGCTTTTAAAAAGACCTTAATTATCAAAATGAGAATAATGAATGGAAACCAGGGCGACAAATAAGTGGACTGGCACTAAATATACTCGGGTTACTGATGTATAGTCTTCGCTCTTCAGCATCATTAATGAAGAATCAAGAACAGACACCAACCTCTTTGTCCTTCAGCATTGTGATGCTCTGTTCTGCAGGGTTTTGTTGTATTCTTCATCTTCACGCTTTTCTCTATTTCCAAGTGTGAATTGGGATCGTTGAGTGGTAGTTCTGAAATAAACAAATCAAGTTTAAACAAAGAAATTTACAACAACAAGCCATAGATCACAGCTTTATCACACCTAAATGTCTCTCAGTCAACCTACAATCTGCGAAGAGGACATTAAAACCAAAGACAATTAAACCACCAGATTCAGACTGTTTCCAGACACTGACTAAACAAATCTTTAAACAGATCACTGGAGCAGTGTCAAGTTCCCTGCTGTTTAATGATAACAGACCTGCCGATTTAACACCTATTGACATTGAGATTTGTGTTTACCCACCTACTAAACCCCCTGCAGCTTCGGGAAAAATACATTCTGCAATATCACAAGCCTGTTGCACAAAATGAGTTGAACAAACTCTGGATTGACAAAAATCAAACAAATTCAGCCAGGTTAAGATCAGGTTAAGTTGTTTCACAATGCTTATAAACATTTTATAAACATTCTCTGTTAACCCAGACTTTGTGATTAACACAGGACTGCATGCAGCTGAAAGTGTGACACGGAACAGCCAATCACAGGAAATATGAGAGCATCCCATTAATTGATTTGAACAGCAATATGGTATCTTTATAAGGATTAAAGCTGCGGTCACACTGCACTTTTCTCCCTAGACTTTCATTTATACGCATGTGAATGCGGCAGCACAGAAATGTAAGGTCGTGCAGCAAGTTTCGCATTTCGCTGCATTGAAAAGTTCTAGCTTGGTGAACTCTGACCTGCGAAATCGCATCACATGATTGTGTGAGACCAATTGAGAATCAAAACATTACCTCTCGGACAGAAATTTAAAACATGGGCCGATCGCTTGCTTAAATAACTAATCGTCTTGTTTGATCCCACCCCTTTTTGCAGTGCTGTACGACAGAATTTCGCATGCTCAAACTCTAGTGTGACTGCAGCTTAAGAGATAACATTATCAGACATATAATTACTTTAGTCTTCTGTCATTTTAGGGCGTACTCACACTATGCCATCCGAACCATGCCCAGGCCCGTTTCCCAGATCGTTTGAGAAGTGTGAGTGCGCTGAATCGGGCTCATGCATGGTTGGAAGCGGTGTGCCTGAACGCGCTTCACTTGGGCTTTGGTGCGGTACGCTTGTGTGTGAGAGCAAAGCACGCCTAAGCCTGAAACTGAAAGCGAGACGTGACTTTTAAGGAACTGTTTCATATGGATTTATTAATCATTCTTACTGTTCAATTAACGCAAACTGTCGTAGTTTATTAAAGACGCAAACCCCTCACTGCATGATAGCTGCGCACCTTCAGCAAACCTCCTAATTCCTGCAGCACAAGGACTTTATGATTGTTTATGAGAAAGTGGCTTACTTCAAAAGTGGCTTACTTCAAAAGTGGCTCATCTGTTCTGCGAAATATCTGACTGCGTGTCACCGCATATCAAACAACAAAACGATATAACTGAAGAAATGTCCACTGTGCCGAGTAAGAGCCCTAACTGAACAGCGCAGCATCGATGACGTAAGCGTGCCCAGGCCCAAAGGTTTCCAGATGATTTATTATTTCCAGTAAAATTCAAAGTGTAAAAGCGTCCATTCTTTAACCGCTAATATTGCCCACTGTAGGGGAGAGCGGGTCACAAAGTAACACTTTTTGGTTTTGGGCAGATAATGAACAAAGTAACTAAGTAGTGTTAGACAAACCATTTTTTTACCAACAAGCCTCTCCTACAAATGAGCACTGAAAGTATGATCGCTGGATCTTTCGTGCAGTATTGCCAAATGTGCCAGTAATAAAAATTTTACTTTTTACCCCTCCTGTGGGGCAGGTTGTAACAGTTGCCTAAAAGTCAGATTTCACTCAATTAATTTAAATTCAGTTTACTTTATTTTGTGTATTTCCTCAGTAGCTAATTTCTTCTTATTCCACACAGCACAGTGGGTTTATTTAAGTATTTATCTACTAAATAAACACTTTTGTATTTCTTTGCATTATTATCTATTGTTATACAATGCCTTTATTTGAAATATTATGAGCAATAAAATTATTTTCTTCTATTAAAAAATATTTTCTGTAATTAAATTTTTTTTTAAAAAGTTCCCAACATTACACCCAAAATTCAACAATTATTTTGTTGTTTTCCCAAAACTGGCTAGCATTCATTGTGTGTATTTTAGCCTTGAAGACGGTAATCACAATAATATTAGCTGTTACTTGCATACTTTCACAGATTTATTTTTTTCAAATAAAAAAATGTTGACTGTAATAGAAAATACTTTTTCCTGTGTTTCTCATCCAAATTTTGCCGAACTTTTACAATAATTGGCAGGAAGACGTCTGCTGATATTGTGGTGAAAACCTCGAAGAATGCCGTGGTTAACCCTGAGCAAATACCTTAAAACTTTGTGTAACATTTTACCCTGCACGTGATTTTGGTTAGAACTAAAACCGTGGGTAAAAAGTGTAAATAAACTACAAAATTTGTGGATGTGCGGGACCAACCGTGAAGTAGAGAGGTTTAAGTTGTTTGAATGACTGTTAAATAATATCTAGCCAACTGGGACATATTTAAACCATGTTATATTTCATCTGCAACAACAAAAACTTATTTAAACATAAGTTTGGACATTAATGTCTAAATGCAGTACTCAAAGACCTGAGAAAATTTCTCTGCATAGAAGACTCGTGAATGGGAGATTATCCTGCTATGCATCTCCAATAGGAATTTAAATATGAAAGAAATGTGGTTGATGTCTGGATGATTAACAGGGCTCATAAGTAAGCATCATACCGATCTGTTAACGAGGAAGTGGTATGTCCATACTTTTAGGGTGTAGTATAAGTATGCAAATTGGTACGCAGAATGGTAGTCTTGAACACTTTGATTAGTTGGATCAGCTGTGTTTGATTCTACCAAAACTGTGCAGAGCTGTGGCCCTTCAGGAATTAAGTTTGAGACCTATTCTAAATGAACTAAAGATCTGGGACTTTTTGGCATTTAGTATGTGAACATAAAAAAATCTAGGCCATGATTCGAGCAAGTGGTTGTGAAAAAAATAGTCACACTTGTGGTCTTAGGGGTCAAAAATGACCACCATAGGAAATGAATTGGCAATAGGTTAAAATATGAACATTTAGAGAATATTTTGTTTGCAAAACTATTCACCATGATGCTAAAAAAAACTGCACAGCAGTGACACTATAAAGCACCAAGAGTGTAAAATAGACACCCACACATTTATGAAATAGTGCAACTGAAGCACAGAGAAATTTTAAATGTATATTCAAATCCACAATTTCTTAGTAATGTCTAAACAACTAGAGAATTCCCAAGCAGTTTTATTAAGATAGTAATACTGAAAACTTTTGGTTACACAGTGTCATTACACATTATTTCTTTTTATGCAACCAGATGGGTATTTTGGGTGCCAGAGGGCTTATTTTAACTGAAAATACTGCTATAACAAAAATGAATAAATAAATACAATTATCAAAAAATTTAATTGTTATTGGCAAGAAAATTATTGCATAAATATTATATATTACATCAAATCCCTATAAAAATGGCTGTTCAAGACCACCTGTGTAGTTCCCAGATAAGGAGCACCAGAGGGTTTGTGAAGCAAATATTATATAATATATATATATATATATATATATATATATATATATATATATATATATATATATATATATATATATATATATATATATATATATATATATATATAAATTTATACAAGTAGCACCCATTTAAAACCAACCCACCCTCTCAGTATTTGCTCAATTTAAATGCCTAAACTGTTTTAAAGTTTTGAATTTTGAAGTATAAGTAATAAAAGTAAGATAAGGTAATGTAAAGTAAATAAAAATGATTTTTTTCAAGAAAATCTTTAATGAATAAAAAATGCACTGAACTATACTGCAATCAATAAGACAAATCTAAAAGTATCAGACTATACACCTACATTTCCAATGACAGCCACTACACATTAAAAAGTATGTTTTTTTATGTTTTTCTTTACTTTAAAAAGTCTGTAAACTTGTAGCCCTAAAATTAAGTTAATAAACTATGTGCATTTATAATTGTACGAGATGGAGGATATTAATTCCAACAGCTTTACACACTTAAAAAAATAACAATTCAACGGATTTACTCACTTTTATGAACTAAACGCTTTTTACAGTGTACAGCTCTTTTAGTCATTTTACAGCTAACACATACTTCATGCTTAACCCTTTTCATACATTTTATACAATACAAAAAATGAATGTTTTAAAATAAGCGGCTTCAAACAGTAACTAAAACTTTTGTTTTGCCATTACTAAAGTCACAAGAAAAGCCATTTCACAAAGAGTTTACTTGATTTTTAGTGCCCAAATGTATATATATTTGGGCACTATTTTGTCATTTTTTCTTTTCATTTTTTTTTTCTTTTCATTTATACACAAATGTAGTAAATGGCCAATAATTAGGACACCAAATAGCCTTAAAACATGCCAATTAAAAATATTAAGGGTCTGAAAGGTCGCAACATGCTTTGCCTTAAATAACCCATACAATGAATATTACTGTCATACTGTCACTGTAATGGATTCTCAACTCTCACAGTTTCATTAAAGGGACAGTTCTGCCATCATTTACTGCACACTACATTTGTTCAAAGCCTGTTTGAGTTTCTTGTTTCTGCATACACAAAAAAGCTGCTAGCTGGCACCTACTGACGTCCGTAATATGGAACAACTGTCCAAACTATGGAAGTCAGGGGTGCCAGCATTCTTCAAAATATCTTCTTTTGTGTTTAACAGAAGGAAGAAACTTATAAAGGTTAAAACCATATGAGGGAGAATATATGATGACTTTTCATTGTTGGGTGAACTATCCCTTTAGCAACAAGCAGGTCAGAAATAACAAGGTTAAGGTTTAAAAAAATCACTAAACATTAGTTAAGCAATCACACATGAGCAAGAGTGCTGTTATTCTAGCACAAGTGTAAAGCATGACATTGATTTTACACAACAGTTCAATACAGAAAAAGAAATAATAAGTTACTTACATTTTAGATGCAGAATTGTCTCTGAGCAACACACAGCAGTTCCTTACTGACTGATTCTGCGTTTTGAGTGAGTCGGTTAGAGTGAAGTTGCACAATCAACCGTCTGCATCCTACTGATACTCGTTTCTTCACATATCAGTGCTTTTAAGCTCTTATAGCCCCCTGAAGAAAAGCCCCCTCAAGCCCAAACCGTTAAAAGGCCACTCCTAATCTTAAAGGGATAGTGTGCCAAAAATTTACATTTACTCAATCTTGGGTTGTTTCAAACTTTCTGAGTTTCTTTTTTGTTGTTGAAACCAAAAGAAGACATTTTGAAGAATGTTGGAAACTTGTAACCATTGAGCTGCTACACTGGATACACTGTAAAATAAATGACATTCGAATTATGGAATTAAGTTAATCAATGTTTACTAATTTAAGTGGATTGAACACAAAACAATTAAGTTGTCACAAAAAAACCTCAAGAATTGTGTTGTTTCAGCTTTTTACAAACAAGTAGTTTGAACAAACATAATTTATAGAATGTAGCGGTTTTGTGTTCAACAGAAGAAATAAACTATAAGTGAAGGGTGAGTGAATGATGACAGAATCTGAATATTTAGGCGAACTATTGCTTTAAAGAACTAGAAAATTTCTCTTGGAGATTAATTTTATATTTCAAGGTTCATATGTACTAACATTAGATAAATACATTGAAATACAGTTCTTAGAGTAATAATAAGAAATGTGCCCAAAACACCATGAAATATAACACAACCAAAGCCAAATAAGACTGAAATCATGTTTAAAAGATGAGTGGTTAGAATGTCTGAAGCTACTTGCATTTTGGCAAGGGGTAAAGATTAAGATAATGAAAATTATGCCGTTAGATCTACATTTACTCCCCTGTTTTATTTGATTGAAGGTATACCCCGGGATTTATGTAATACATCTAAAAAATCAATCAATCAATCAATCCATCCATCCATCCATCCATCCATCCATCCATCCATCCATCCATCCATCCATCCATCCATCCATCCATCTGTCTATCTGTCTATCTGTCTATCTATCTATCTGTCTATCTGTCTATCTGTCTATCTGTCTATCTGTCTATCTGTCTATCTATCTATCTATCTGTCTATCTGTCTATCTGTCTTTCTATCTATCTATCTATCTATCTATCTATCTATCTATCTATCTATCTATCTATCTATCTATCTATCTATCTATCTATCTATCTATCTATCTATCTATCTATCTATCTATCTATCTATCTATCTATCTATCTATCTATCTATCTGTCTATCTATCTATATATCTATCTGTCTATCTGTCTATCTGTCTATCTGTCTATCTGTCTATCTATCTATCTATCTATCTGTCTATCTGTCTATCTGTCTTTCTATCTATCTATCTATCTATCTATCTATCTATCTATCTATCTATCTATCTATCTATCTATCTATCTATCTATCTATCTATCTATCTATCTATCTATATATCTATCTGTCTATCTGTCTATCTGTCTATCTGTCTATCTATCTATCTATCTATCTGTCTATCTGTCTATCTGTCTTTCTATCTATCTATCTATCTATCTATCTATCTATCTATCTATCTATCTATCTATCTATCTATCTATCTATCTATCTATCTATCTGTCTATCTGTCTATCTATCTGTCTATCTGTCTATCTGTCTATCTGTCTATCTGTCTATCTGTCTTTCTATCTATCTATCTATCTATCTATCTATCTATCTATCTATCTATCTATCTATCTATCTATCTATCTATCTATCTATCTATCTGTCTATCTGTCTATCTGTCTATCTGTCTATCTATCTATCTATCCATCTATCTATCTATCTATCTATCTATCTATCTATCTATCTATCTATCTATCTATCTATCTATCTATCTATCTATCTGTCTATCTGTCTATCTGTCTTTCTATCTATCTATCTATCTATCTATCTATCTATCTATCTATCTATCTATCTATCTATCTATCTATCTGTCTATCTGTCTATCTGTCTATCTGTCTATCTGTCTATCTGTCTATCTATCTGTCTATCCGTCTATCCGTCTATCCGTCTTTCTATCTATCTATCTATCTATCTATCTATCTATCTATCTATCTATCTATCTATCTATCTATCTATCTATCTATCTATCTATCTATCTATCTATCTATAAAAAAAAAAAATATATATATATATAATGAAGTTTATGACTGCTCAACCACAATTGAAATTGCATATTTTTAAACAAAGATGGGTACTTATTATTTTATCTCCGAACAGGACATAGTATTTCCAGCTCCTTTGAAATTAAAAAATAATGTAAGTTTTTTTATTATTATTATTTTTTTTTTTTTTGTAATTTGTTTTTATTTACATCTAGTGTTTATTTTTTTGTCATTATTTTTAATAATCGATGAAAAATAAAGTAAAAAAATAAGTGGTTATAATTGTGGTTCATGCTAGTTTTTTTTGTTCTAAATTTAAAAAAAACAACAGCTAAAGGAAGCTAGTTACTTTTACATGTATCACATGGTGCTGATAAAAGTAGTTTTTTATTTAATACATTTAAACAGTAAATTAAACAGCAATAAACAGTGAATTTTTTTTTTTTTTTTGGTGTAATCATTATCAATTTAGCACTAGATAATTATAAACAAAACGCTCAGTCTCCAAAAATCCCTCCTTTGTTTTCTGTCGTTCTTTTGTTTCCATTCAATATTGAAGGCCGATCCTTCTGCTTATTTTTATACTTTAATTTTTAGACTTTAATTGAGTATAAAGAATAAACGTTAAGCTGAAGTATATGGATTACTTTCAAGAAAATATGTGATAGTAATAATAATAAAAATAATATTAATAATAATGGGTGGTGGGGTGACGCAGTGGGTAGAACAATCGCTTCACAGCAAGAAGGTCTCTGGTTTAAGCCTCGGCTGGGTTTTTTGGTATTTCTGTGTGGAGTTTGCATGTTCTCCCTGTGTTGGTGTGAGTTTCCTCCAGGTGCTGCGGTTTCCCCCACAGTCCAAAGACATGCGCTATATGAATTGGGTTAGCTAAATTGGCCGTAGTGAATGAGTGTGTGTTTGTGTATGAGAGTGTATGGGTTGTTGCTGGAAGGGCATCTGCTGCGTATAACATACTGTACGCTGGATAAGTTGACAGTTCATTCCGCTGTGGTGACCCCTGATTATAAAGTATATGTTAACATTATTTTGAAACGACTATTTATATTTTCCAAAACAACTAACCACTCAGTTAAGGGATCAGAAAAATATCAATCTGTACATTTTTTTTCAGATATGTTATGGATTTGAACAAAATAGTCTGCGAGTTTACAGTATACATCATACTTTGTAGAAATTCTGTGAATTAAACTGCACAACCCAAAATAAACAATGCTAATGGGTAAGAGTCGGCTCACTGTTAAACAAACATAATTTATTTTATTTGACATTTTTGCATTTATGAGGGAAAAATCTCCGTTATGAATGTGACGCATCTCCGTTATGGATGAGACTGATGTGAAATTGCACTTGTGTGACTTTGGTAAATCAAATATAATAGTTTAAAAACACAGACTTGAGTATTTTAAATTAAAATACTGTAAAATACAAGCCTACACAACAAAACTGTAAAAACGCATTCTCTATTTTGGTAAAAACTTTATTTTTTTCATAACAAGGTTGACATTTGCATGGAGTTGCTAGAGCAGTGATAAGGCAGCATATGCTGTGACTCTGAAGACTTTAAATAGAAACAGACCATTTTAAAAGGTAAAAACTTTCACATATTAATAACTATGGGGTTAGAAAAGTTTTACAGACCTTTATTACTTTAATTATGCCTTTTCTTTTTTTGTGAGGCATCTTTACTGCAGAAGACACACACACACACACACACACACACACACACACACACACACACACACACACACACACACACACACACACACACACACACACAACAATTCATTCATTTTCTTTTCAGCTTAGTCCCTTTATTCATCAAGGATTGCCACAGCGGAATAAACCACCAACTTATCCAGCACATGTTTTACACAGTGAATTACCTTCCAGCTGCATCCCGTTACTAGGAAACACCCATACATTCTCATTCACACACATACACTACGGCCAATTTAGCTTACCCAATTCACCTGTACCTCTTTGGACTTGTGGGGGAAACGGTTTAGGAAACCCACACGAACACGACGAGAACATGCAAACTCCACACAGAAATGCCAACTGACCTAGCTGAGGCTAGAACCACCTTCTTGCTGTGAGGCAATAGTGTTACCCACTGCGAACTGTGCTGGCCCTTTAGATGGATTATTTTTACAGTTTATGTTGTCATAGCAGTCAAAATAAGACAAATGGGCTCATGTATGTGACAAATTCTGGACCATTGGATTCTGGATTTTTTTACTTCTTGGTCAGACCCTGTGATAGCTATTTACCACTTAGCTGTCGATTAGTTCAGGCCCGTAATTGCTACAATTACGATTGATGAATTTAATTTTAGTATGCCAATTCATTGCATATGGGACAAATAATGGAGCTTGACTCAGAGGGCTCAGCACTGTTAAATTAAGTCCTTATTTTTGGTTGGTCAAGTGGCAAACTTATAAATAGCAGCCTCAAACCATTCAGATAATGAAATTATTAAAAAATTAAAGAAAAATCATTTGGCATAATTATTCTGTTGGATGTTTGTGTAGAAATATACTTATTTTTATGGCTAATATTTAATTCAGCAAGACCCACAAAGCTAAATTTCTCTTGCCCAGCTCTGGCCCACACAATCAGCTTTTTCTTGGCCCACATGCTTTGAATTACGGTACATGACCAGACCAAGTCTAAATACCAGACAATGGCTAAGCATGGATCCTATCTGCGCCAAGTTAGTAACCCATAACTGGGCCTGAACTGGGCCACATGTTGGTGCATCCTAACTGCAATGAAATGGATAAACCCATGAAGCATTGCGTTTTTTTCTCGAAGCGATCTGATGGGTAGAATTTTTTTTCTTTATTTGAAAACAGTAAAAATGTATTTTAAATGGGGGTCAAGATAGTCCAAACTTACATGGCCCACATATCAATTATTGACATCTGAGCCAAATACTACATTTCACATCTGGCCCAAGTATTGTGTGCTGCCTTGAAGAAGATTCCACCTTTGCCAAGCCAGGGCCATGTGTGGCTCACGTGCTGTATGCCAGTGCCGCATGAATACTTGCTGTGCCAGATTTATGCCAAATCTAGGCCAAAATTCTTTGCTACCTGGGGAGTAAAACTACCTGCAGTGTGTGTGCAGTGTGCTGCTTGTGTGTGTGTGTGTGTGTGTGTGTGTGTGTGTGTGTGTGTGTGTGCACTGTAAAAAAAAATCCTTGTTGCTTTAAAAATTTAAGCTAAATCAAATTAACTTTATGAGTACATTGAACTTCATTCATTCATTTTCTTAGTTTCTTTATTAATCTGGGGTTGCCACAGCGCAATGAACCGCCAACCAATCCAGCACATGTTATACGCAGCGTATGCCCTTCCAGCTGCAACCCATCACTGGGAAACACCCATACACTCTCATTCACACACATACGGACAATTTAGCTTACCCAACTCACATATACCACATGTTTTTGGACTTGTTGGAGAAATCAGAGCACCCGGAGGAAACACGGGAGAACATGCACACTCTACACAGAAACGCCATGCACCTGACCCAGCAGTGGCAAGCGACCTTCTTGATGTGAGGCGATTGTGCTACTCACTGCACCACCATGCTGCCCCTACATTGACCTTATATTATGTTAAACTGACTTAATACAGCTTGTGTAACTTATAAAATTAGGTTGGAACATGATTAACTTTGTTAATAAAGTTACAATGAACTAAAAACAAATGTTGTCATGAATAATTGATCATATTTATTTACAGTGTGTGTGAGAGAGTGTTTGATATAGGAGCATGTTGTATAGGTTCAAATGTGCACTTGGGTAAAATATGTATCTGCATTGTGTGGAATTTCTACATTTTTATTTGGAGAATTTTAGTATTTCCCATATATTTTCTATATGGGTGGCCACTTTTTTTGGCAAAGAGTTGTTTTTCAATCACTTAACCTTGATGAATTGTGTAATCTTTTTTTTTTTGTCCAGATGGCAAACTTAGTCTTGAACTACCCAGATTAAGGAAAGTATTTTTCATTCATTCATTCATTCATTCATTCATTCATTCATTCATTCATTCATTCATTCATTCATTCATTCATTCATTCATTCATTCATTCATTTATTCATTCATTCATTCATTGAGTGATTTTGTTCATAATTGTCTTTAGGGATGCTTTGTCACTTAGAGCGTATTCACACTATGCTATCCGAACCGTGCCCAGGCCCGTTTCCCTGATCGTTTGACAAGTGTGAGTGTTCTGAATCGGGCTCAGGCATGGTTCACTTGGCTGACCCTGGCCCGGTTGGAAGAGGTGTTCCAGAGCTCGGTTCACTTGGGCTTTGGGGCGGTACACTTGTGTGTAAGTGCAAAACATGCCTGAGCCCGAAACTGAAAGCGAGACGTGACTTTTGAGGGACTGTTTTATATGTGTTTATTAATCATTCTTACTGTTCAATGAGCGCAAACTGTCGTAGATTATTAAAGATGCAAACCCCTCACTGCACGACAGCTGCACCTTCAGGAAACCTAATACCTGCAGCACAACTTTATGAATGTCAAAAGTGGCTAAACTATTCTGCCAAATATTCGTCAGCCTGTCACTACATCTCAAACCACTAAACTGATATAACTAAAGAAATCTCCACTGTGCTGAGTGAAAGCGCTTACTGGACAGCTCATTATCGATGACGTAAGCATGCCCAGGCCCGAATGTAATGTGAGTGCAGGCCGTCGAGGGAAACAGGATGAGGGAAAAGCATCCTTTGGCCCGGTTCAAGGCAACTGTACATAGTGTGAATACGCCCTTAGTCTGTATGGACTGTCCTTAGACTGCATATATAAGTTAACATAAGTTGGCCTGTCACAATAATCAATATGTTGACTTGTCGTGCAATACTTGGAGATGACCTCAATCATTTTTGCCATCGCAATATATATTTACAAATTCACAAAAAACGTTGAAGGCAATTTACATTTACATTGACGTTCTGACCAGTGTCAAAGTTTATAATTGGGCGTTTACATAATTGGACATTCAATAAATAACGGGACTTTTTATTAAATTATGGAATCTAAAAAACGCTAAAAATGAAAAGCATTTTAAAGTGTTTATGACTATTTGCATTATTCTGTTTTATAATCATTACACAATCAGTGGCATAAAATCATTTCAAAATGACAATAATATCTCCATTGCTATATATCGCACAACAAGAAATCCCTATTGTGACAGGCCTAAACATAAGAAGTTTTCAACTTTAAAGACTGTCACAAACCAATATTAGGTGTTTAAGAACTTTATTCTTTTTCCAAGATACAAGTTAGATGCATTTCTTAAACTGTTATTGACTGGCATTATCAAGTTGTTTCTGTAAAATTCTTAATGTTGAATTAAAAAAAGCACAAAAAGAGGGAATTCAATGGATACTATACAGAATATATGAGCTAAAGAGAATATATAAGCCTATAAAAACAGTTAAAACAATTGAGAAAGATTTCTAACATTTAAAAGTTAAAAGAAAAGGAATATAATTGTTAGCAAGTTACAAAGTTAATTGACAAGAACATTTTGTAAACAACTACTTCAACAACAGACTATAAACTATCCCCGAGTAATAGTGTCACAGAATACCTGACCTTAAAACAAACAAGCTTCATGATAAAGTTTACATCAAAAAGCAAACATATTTAATAAAGATGTTTCATTATGTTCTCACTCATCCTGGCTCTTTTTACTTCCAGTGCGGCAATCGGGTTTCTCTCCATTATGGGTCTTCTCATGAACTATCAAGCTTCCCATTCTGGGGAAACTCTTATAACAGAGTGAACACATGTAAGGTCTTTCATTAGAGTGAACTGGCAGATGTTGTTTCAGCTCTGTATCTGTAAAGTAGCACTTTCCGCAATCAAAGCACATAAAAGGCTTTGTAAGGCTGTGCCTTTTCTCATGCAACCTCAAACCCCTCAATTGATTAAAAGTCTTTCCACAAGTAAAACATGAGTAAAGTTGAGCCTTATCATGAGTTTTCATGTGGTTCTTCAGGAATAATGCCGTACTATAACATTTATCACATTGATCACAGTGAAATGGTTTTTCTCCAGTATGGTGCGTCATATGTAATTTGAGAGAGTATCCATGTCTGAAACTCATCCCGCACTGATCGCAGGTATACGGCTTTTCTCCAGTGTGGATTTTCATGTGGATGTTATAGGCTCCTTTCTGGGAGAAGCTCTGGCCGCATTGATCACAAGTGAAGGGTTTTTCTTCTCGGTGAAATCTCATGTGCAGATTAAGACTCTGTTCATAAGGGAAACCCTTCCCGCATTGATCGCATGTGTACGGCCTCTCTCCAGTGTGAATATTCATGTGTTCATTATAGCTTTTTTTGAGTGTAAAACCCTTTCCGCATTGATCACATGTGTACGGCTTCACTTCGCTGTGCACCATTAAGTGGCTCCTAAGCAAATCTCTCATCGGGAAACTCTTTCCGCAGTGTTCGCACTTGTGCGGCTTTTCCCCTGTGTGAAGCTTCATGTGTCTCTGAAGGTGGTCTTCTCTCCCGTAACTCTTCTCGCATTGATCACATTTGTACGGCTTGTATTCAGGGTGGAGTGTCATGTGGCTCCTCAATTGTAACCTGGTTTTGAAACTCTCCCCGCACTCATCACACGTGTACGGATTCCCCTTGGCATGGATATCCAGGTGTAGTTTAAGGCTTTGTTTGTATGGGAAACATTTCCCACATTGATCACATCGATATGGCTTCTCTCCAGTGTGAACTCTCATGTGAATCTGAAGGTGCACTTTATGTGTGAATCGTTTTTTGCAATGAGAGCAGACGACTGATTTTTTGGCCTTTGTTTCTCCTTTCTTGTTTCCCTCCATGCGATCTGAAAAGTAAGACGAGATCAAATGTTTAGCAATATATATATTATAAATAGATATAAATATAAAACCCCAAATCTGAAAAGTATTGAAAATGCAAATTGAAAAAGTAAGTAGTGCTTTCCAAATTTACTTTGACTTGTATTTGATTGCAGACAATCTGAATACAAAATATTTTATGCTTTGTCTGGTCAACTTTATGTCATTTGTAAATATACATCCTTTCCTGTCTTGCAGACCTGCAACACATTTCAAAAAAAGTTGGGACAGGAGCAATTTAGGGCTGGTTATCAGGTCAATTGGTCAAAGTGATGTCAACAGGTGATTGTAATTAAGATTTGGTTCAAAAAAGCTGCATCCAAGAAAGGTCTAGTCCTTTAGGAGCAAAGATGGGCCGAGGATCGCCAGTTTGCCAACAAATACATGAGAAAATGATTGAAATGTTTTGAAACAATGTTCTTCAAAGAAAGATAGGAAGATAGAATATTTCACCTAAACAGTGCATAAATTCTTTAAAAGATTTAAGAAATCTGGAGGAATTTCAGTGCGTAAAAGACAAGGGCACAAGCCTAAGCTGAACTACTGTGATCTCTGATCCCTCAGACGGCATTGCATGAAGAATCGTCATTCATCTATAAGCGATATCACCACATGGGCTCAGGACTAATTTGGCAAACCTTTGTTAAGTACCACAATACATAGTTACATCCACAAATACAATTTAAAACTCTATTGTGCCTAAAAGAAAGCCCCGAAGCGCTGTCAACTTCTCTGGGGTCGGAGGTATCTGGGATGGACCATCACACCGTGAAAATGTGTACTGTGGTTAGATGAATCAGTATTTTAGGTATTTTTTGGGAGAAAGGCAGGGTGCAAATTACAGGAGGGTTTGGGGAGGATTGACACCCCTAATTAATGCTTTATACCCCCTTAAGGACATCAAAACAAGATGTATAGGGCGTCAGCTCTCAGCTCTTTAATAGTAAGAAATGGCTTTTTTCAATATTATCTTTCTTAAATATTAATAATTAAAAATGTATAAAATAAAAATATACATTTGACCCACCCAAACTGACTATTTTTTTGTTTTTAATTAAAAAAAATGTAATTAGACACATAGTTTGTACAGTTTGACCTTCACTACCCTCTAAAATAGTCACTAAATATCCTTCAAAACACTGAAAATGTATACATTTCATTAATAAATTAGATGTCATTTAAATGCATTCATAAATTTGAGTCACTAAAGCATGTATTATCAAATTATCAACTAGCAACTATAACACTAAAGAAAGGCATAGGGTTGTGTCAGTGGCAACTTGCACTTCTGTAAAAGGCACCATTAATGCTGAGAAGTGCATGGAGATTTTGGAGCAAAATATGCTGCCTTCAAAAATACATCTTTTTCAGGGACACTCATGCAGTTTCAACAAGATGCAAAACCATGTTCTGCACACATTACAAAGTCCTGGCTGCGAAGGAAGAGGAAACAAGCACTTGACCAGCCTGCCTGTAGTCCCGACCTGTCTCCTATAGAGAATATGTGGTTGATTTTGAAGTGCACAATACGATAACGAAGACCCTGTACTCTTGATTACTTTAGGACTTGTTTGCAGGAAGAATGGGACAAAATTACATCGGAAACACTTCATCACTTGTATTCAGTCCCTAACCATCTTCTATGTGTTGTAAAAAGGAATGGCAACATTACAAAGTGAATGATTTACTGCTCCAACTTTTTTTTGAAACGTGTTGCAAGAAACAAAATTAAAATATGTGTTTATTTAAAAAAACAAAAAAGAATAAAAATCACGAGGAACACATTAAATAATGTCTTTTGTGCTGTCTGCAATAAAATACATAAAGTTAAAGTAAATTTTAAAAGCACAACTTTTTTTTATTTGCGTTTTTCATACTGTGCCACTTTTTTCTGATTTAGGGTTGTATAATTATAGCAATGTTAGATAATCATTTTACCAACATGAAAATCCAATGAACAATACATTTATTCAAATATTTATTTATATTTGTTTAGGTTATTTTTTAAAAATAAAGTTCATTGTTAGTTTGTTAACTCACAGTGCTTTAAATAATGTTAACAAGCATTATTTAATCTAATCTTTAATATCTTTGCCATCGCATAATTATCCAGAATCAAGAAATATATAATCATTTTAATTGTATTACTTATCTGCTGAAAATGTACCTGCTGACTGGGTTTTTTCTGTGCTTTTGTTTTAAAAAAGACCTTATTTATCAAAATGGGAATAATAAATGGAAACCAGAGCGGCAAAAAAGTGGACTGGCACTAAATATACTCGGGTTACTGATGTATAGTCTTCGCTCTTCAGCATCATTAATGAAGAATCAAGAACAGACATCAACCTCTTTGTCCTTCAGCATTGTGATGCTCTGTTCTGCAGGGTTTTGTTGTATTCTTCATCTTCACGCTTTTCTCTATTTCCAAGTGTGAATTGGGATCGTTGAGTGGTAGTTCTGAAATAAACAAATCAACACGTTTACAACAAAGAAATTTACAACAACAAGCCATAGATCACAGCTTTATCACACCTAAATGTCTCTCAGTCAACCTACAATCTGCGAAGAGGACATTAAAACCAAAGACAATTAAACCACCAGGTTCAGACTGTTTCCAGACACTGACTAAACAAATCTTTAAACAGATCACTGGAGCAGTGTGAAGTTCCCTGATGTTTAATGATAACAGACATGCCGATTTAACACCTATTGACATTGAGATTTGTGTTTACCCACCTACTAAACCCCCTGCAGCTTTAGGAAACTACATTCTGCAATATCAGAAGCCTGTTGCACAAAATAAGTTGAACAAACTCTTGATTGACAAAAACCAAACAAATTCAGCCTGGTTAAGATCCGGTTAAGTTGTTTCACAATGCTTATACACATTATATAAACATTCTCTGTTAACCCAGAGTTTGTGATTAACACAGGACTGCATGCAGCTGAAAGTGTGACACGGAACAGCCAATCACAGGAAATATGAGAGCACCGCATTGATTGATTTGACCTGCAATATGGTATCTTTGTAAGGATTAAAGCTGCGGTCACACTGCACTTTTCTCCCCAGACTTTCATTTACACGCATGTGAATGCGGCAGCACAGAAACGTAAGGTCGTGCAGCAAGTTTCGCAATTTGCTGCATTGAAAGTTCTAGCTTTAGATTTACATTTAGTCATTTAGCAGATGCTTTTATCCAAAGCGACTTACAAATGAGGACAAGGAAGCAATCTTCACAACTATAACAGCAACAATGAATAAGTGCTATAGGCAAGTTTCAGGTCTGTCAAGTCTAAGAAGGAAAGCATTAGTAAAAATTTTATTTTTTTATTTATTTTTTTGAGTACTGTTAGTGGTATGTACAGAGAGGCAATAGCAGATTAGGAAGTGAAGTGGAGACTAAATAGTTGAGTTTTTAGTCGTTTCTTGAAGACAGCGAGTGACTCTGCCGTTCTGATGCAGTTAGGGAGTTCATTCCACCAACTGGGCAGATTGAACGCGAGCGTTCGGGAAAGTGATTTCTTCCCTCTTTGGGATGGAACCACGAGGCGACGTTCATTCACAGAACTTAATTAATTAATTTATTAATCATTCTTACTGTTTATTGAACGCAAACTGTCGTAGTTTATTAAAGACGCAAACCCCTCACTGCATGACCGCTGCGCACTTTCAGCAAACCTCCTAATTTCTGCAGCATGAGGACTTTATGAATGTTTATAAGCGTCAAAAGTGGCTGATCTGTTCAGCGAAATATCTGACTGCGTGTCACCGCATATTAAACAACTTAAATTATATAACTCAAGAAATCTCCGCTGAGTAAGAGCCCTAACTGAACAGTGCTGCATTAATGACGCAAGCGTGCCCAGGCCCAAAGGTTCCCAGATGATTTATTATTTCCAGTAAAATTCATAGCGTAAAAGCGTCCATTCTTTAACCGCTAATATTGCCCACTGTAGGAGAGAGCGGAGCACAAAGTAACACTTTTTGGTTTTGGCCACGGTGTTACCATTTTTTTTTACCAACAACACGCAAGCCTCTCCTATGAAAGTATGATCGCTGGATCTTTCGTGCAGTATTGCCAAATGTGCCAGTAATAAAAATTTTACTTTTTACCCCACCTGTGGGGCAGGTTGTAACAGTTGCCTAAAAGTCAGATTTCACTCAATTAATTTAAATTCAGTTTACTTTATTTTGTGTATTTCCTCAGTAGCTAATTTCTTCTTATTCCACACAGCACAGTGGGTTTATTTATGTATTTATCTATTAAATAAACACTTTTGTATTTATTTGCATTATTATCTATTGTTATACAATGCCTTTATTTGAAATATTATGAGCAATAAAACAAAAAATTCAACAATTATTTTGTTGTTTTCCCAAAACTGGCTAGCATTCATTGTGTGTATTTTAGCCTAGAAGACATAATTAATCACAATAATATTAGCTGTTACTTGCATACTTTCACAAATTGTTTTTTAAATAAAAAAACATCGACTGTAATAAAAAATACTTTTTCCTGTGTTTCTCATCCAAATTTTGCCGAACTTTTACAATAATTGGCAGGAAGACGTCTGCCGATATTGTGGTAAAAACCTTGAAAAATGCCATGGTTAACCCTGAGCAAATACCTTAACATTTTACCCTGTGTTGGAATTGGACGTGATTTTGGTTAGAACTAAAAACGTGGGTAAGTGTAAATAAACTACAAAATTTGTGGATGTGTGGGACCAACCGTGAAGTAGAGAGGTTTAAGTTGTTTGAATGACTGTTAATTAATATCTAGCCAACTGGGACATATTTAAACCATGTTATATTTCATCTGTAACAACAAAAACTTATTTAAACATAAGTTTGGACATTATTGTCTAAATGCATTACTCAAAGACCTGAGAAAATTTCTCTGCATAGAAGACTCGTGAATGGGAGATTATCCTGCTATGCATCTCCAATAGGAATTTAAATATGAAAGAAATGTGGTTGATGTCTGGATGATTAACAGGGTTAATCAGGGTTATTATAAAAAAATATAATTTATATTATATACCCTTTAACAACAAGCAGGTCAGAATAACAAGGTTAAGGTTTAAAAAAATCACTAAAACATTAGTTAAGCAATCACACATGAGCAAGATTGCTGTTATTCTAGCACAAGTGTAAAGCATGACATTGATTTTACACAACAGTTCAATACACAAAAAGAAATAATAAGTTACTTACATTTTAGATGCAAAATTGTCTCTGAGCAACACACAGCAGTTCCTTACTGAATGATTCTGTGTTTTGAGTGAGTCGGTTATGGTGAAGTTTTGCAATGGCTGCACTATCAACCGTCTGTATCCTACTGATACTCGTTTCTTCACAGATCAGTGCTTTTAAGCTCTTATAGCCCCCCTGAAGAAAAGCCACCTCAAGCCCAAACCGTTAAAACGCCACTCCTAATCTTAAGGGAAGAGTTGGCCAAAAATTTACATTTAATCAATCTTGGGTTGTTTCAAACCTTTCTGAGTTTCTTTTTTTTTTTTTTTGTTAAAACCAAAAGAAGACGTTTTAAAGAATGTTGGAAACTTGTAACCATTGAGCTGCTACACTGGATACACTGTAAAATAAATGACATTCGAATTATGGAATTAAGTTAACTGATTAATGTTTACAAGGTGGATTTAACACAAAACAATTTAGTTGTCACAAAAACCTCAAGAATTGTGTTATTTCAGCTTTTTACAAACAAGTAGTTTGAACAAACATAATTTATAGAATGTAGCGGTTTTGTGTTCAACAGAAGAAATACACTATTAGTGAAGGGTGAGTGAATGATGACAGAATCTGAATATTTAGGCGAACTATTGCTTTAAAGAACTAGAAAATTTCTCTTGGAGATTAATTTTTTATTTCAAGGTTCATATGTACTAACATTAGATAAATATTGAAATACAGTTCTTTAAGAAATAATAATAAATGTGCCCAAAACACCATGAAATATAACACAACCAAAGCCAAATAAGACTGAAATCATGTTTAAAAGACAAGTGGTTAGAATGTCTGAAGCTACTTGCATTTTGGCAAGGGGTAAAGATTAAGATAATGAAAATCTATGCAGTTAGATCTACCTTTTACTCCCCTGTTTTATTTGATTGAAAGTATACCCCGGGATGTATATATTAAAAACCAGAAATATATATACTACATATACTTTTACTTAGTGCAAAAAAGACGATTACAATAAATTGGATGAAGCCACACCCTCCAACAACAGAACAGCGGATAGAAAAACTTGAATATATATATATATATATCTACCTCATATATCTATATAAAATGAAGTTTATGACTGCTCAACCACAATTGAAATTGCATATTTTTAAACAAAGATGGGCACTTATTACTATATCTCTGAACAGGACATAGTATTTCCAGCTCCTTTGAAATTGAAAATAATGTATGTATGTCTTTTTATGTTTTGTAATTTATTTTTATTTACATCTAGTGTTACTTTATTTTTTCTGTCTTTATTTGTAATAATCGATGCTGTCACTGAATGTTTTGTTCTGTAAAAGATTTTAGTGGATAAAAATAAAGTAAACAAAAATAAGTGGTTATAATTGAGGTTCATGCTAGTTTTTTTTTCTTCTAAATTAAAAAAAACAACAGCTAAAGGAAGCTAGTTACTTTTACATGTATCACATGGTGCTGATAAAAGTAGTTTTTTTTATTTAATACATTTAAACAGTAAATTAAACAGCAATAAACAGTGAAAAACATTTTTTGGTGTAATCATTATCAATTTAGCACTATATAATTATAAACAAAACGCTCAGTCTCCAAAAATCCCTCCTTTGTTTTCTGTCGTTCTTTTCTTTCCATACAATATTGAAGGTTGATCCTTCTGCTTATTTTTATACTTTAATTTTCAGACTTTAATTAAGTATAAAGAATAAACTTTAAGCTGAAGTATATGGATTACTTTCAAGAAAATATTTGATAGTAATAATAATAAAAATAATATTAATAATAATGGGTGGTGGGGTGGCGCAGTGGGTAGAACAATCGCTTCACAGCAAGAAGGTCTCTGGTTTAAGCCTCGGCTGGGTTATTTGGCATTTCTGTGTGGAGTTTGCATGTTCTCCCTGTGTTGGTGTGGGTTTCCTCCAGGTGCTCCGGTTTCCCCCTCAGTCCAAAGACATGCGCTATAGATGAATTGGGTTAGCTAAATTGGCCGTAGTGTATGATGTGTGTTTGTGAATGAGAGTGTATGGGTTGTTGCTGTAATGGCATCTGCTGCGTATAACATACTGTACGCTGGATAAGTTGGCAGTTCATTCCGCTGTGGTGACCCCTGATTAATAAAGTGACTAAGCCAAAAGAAAATGAATGAATGAATGAATAATAATGTGCCAAAGACACACGGATCTGCTGCGATCAATAAGATGAATCTAAAGTTAGGTTTCAATAAATTAGAAAAGCCCCCCCCCCCCCCCCCCCCCCAAAAAAAAAAAAATTCCAAAAGATTATCAGTTTCATTATATATTTTATATTTCAGCTATATCTTTCTACAGCTACCGCAGACTGTATTTGGCCTTTTGTGTATATTTTAAAATACTTAAAATTACCATAAACAAGTTTTAATGAATGTCTTTGAATGAATTTAAACGGTTAATAAAGATTTTTATTAATTTTCATTATTATTACTAAAATGCAACAAATTCAATAAACAAAATCTTTAAAGTCTCCAAAATGTTTTTCCCCCTTCTTTTTTTCTCTGTTGTCTCATGTTTTAATTTATACGCAAATACAGTACTCATGGCTGATCAATCAGACAGCAATAATCCTTAAAAAATGTATTCTTGTGTCCAATAAATACAGACATTTCTGAAGGCCAGCCATACAGACAAAAGACATTTAAAGGATATCTGGATTAAAAAAAAAAGAATGAAGTACAAATAAACTTGTTACATATTGTAAAAAATAATTACAAATATTTTAGACAGGATAACATTAAAACGGAGACGCAGTGGCGCAATAGGTAGTGCTGTCGCCTCACAGAAAGAAGGTCGCTTGTTCGAGCCCCATTTGGGTCAGTTGGTATTTCTGTGTGGAGTTTGCATGTTCTCCCTGCATTCAAGTGGGTTTCCTCCGTGTGTTCTGGTTTCCACCACAAGTCCAAAGACATGCGGTACAGGTGAATTGGGTAAGCTAAAATTGTCTGCAGTGTATGAGTGTGAATGAGTGTAAATAGACGTTTCCCAGTGATGGGTTTCAGGCAGGAAGGGCATCTGATGCGTAAAAACGTGTTGGATAAGCTGGTTGTGCATTCCGCCTTGGCGACCCCAGATTAATAAAGCGACTAAGCCGAAAAGAAAATGAATGAATGAATGAATAACATTAAAACGTTTTAGTAATCTAATTAAAACATATTTAAATGTGTCTAATAATAAAATGTATATTTGATGTTCAAATAAGGTGTATTTAAATGGGAAAAATCTAAAAAATGTGAAAGGTTTTGCATGCAAATGTGTAAAGGTGTTGTATTTTCTATAATAATTATTTATATATTATTCCATTTTTAAATTTACTTTTAAGCATTCATATTGCTAGGTTATGCTGTACTCATTTTCCTTATTTGTATATATGTCTAAAGACTTAATGTACTTTTCTGTAGTTTGACTATTGAAATATGTTATTTATGTCTTTGAATTTGTTTCAGGAGTTGTTTTTATTTTTTTAAAGTTTGTATTTGCAAAGTGCTGATCTGTTTCTTTAACTGTACTTTCTCTAAATGTATTAGACTTCACCTATAGTGTGTGCTTCACTGGTCACGTTGAAATGACTGGTGGAGGAAACATCTTGTAAGGAGTAGATTAGAGCTGTGTGGATACGTTTGTTCGGTCTTTACTTATCAGCACAGGCATCTGGTGCTGACACGAGGGTGTAAATTCTGCTGCTGATTTTTCCTGCTCTTTATAGTGTGTCAAATATTACAGATTTTATAGCACATGCCGTTTGCTTTATTATAGCATTCTAAGGAATTCTTTGATGGGACAGTCTGAGAAATGATAAGTTATTTTAATGCAAATTGTATAAAATGTTGACGAACGCAAACATGGTGTTAAATTTAATTCTATAAATTTAATTTAAAAACCTTTGAAGTTGGTTTAGTCCATTTTACACCCAGAATTGGGTTGAAATCCCAAATCCCAACAACAAGTTGCTGTCATTTACTCTCTTACATTATTCACTGACATCTTAAATCTGCCATTTATCTGCCATTTATTTTAATTTCATAATTGTTCCTCATGAAACTGTAATCTCCATCCATTTTCTTCTACCCCAGAATAAACAAAGGCCAAACTAAATTTTCATTGTATGCAAAAGCAGACTTATTTATTTTACATTTACAGTTATTTTCATTTAAATAGTTTATTATTATTATTTATTTATTAAGATGAATGGTTATGAAAGCAACACGATTAGATTTTCAAGCTGTTTGAAGCACTTTATCCAAAATCTGAGCACTTTTTAAACCTAAAAACGTAAACAAATTTAATCAAGCAGTTTCAAGGATTTCCAGCACCCGTATAAACCCTGCTCTTGAGATCTTTTGTTGAAGCTTTCAGCTGCCAAAGACTTGTGTTTTTTATTATTAAACTGAGTTTTCAGAATGTAGATATTATACATATAATTATTGTCTGTTATAGACTAAAATGGATAGATTTAAAGAACAACAGCATTTACATTTTTCAATGAATATAGGCCTGTATGTGTATATAGTTTTCTTCAACTTACTTAAAAGTAAACAGATCTGCAGACCTGGTGCAGTTGCAATTTGAGCTGCATTCTATCCACCCACCTAACCCCACCCCTAACTCTACCCATCACAGTGTCACTAGTTTCGTTGAGTGCATTGTGTCTAACATTGCATCTCTGAGATATGTAGTCTCAGCTTGTATCATAGAGGCTGCATACAGATACTATTGCTTTTTCTGATGTTTTAACCTTCCTGCTGAAAATAAAACACAGCTTAAACCAGCCTAGGATGGTTTAAGCTGGTCGACCAGCCTGGTTTTAAAGGGGGTTGGGCCATTCAAGGCTGGTTTCCAGCCATTTTCAGCTTGGTCTTAGCTGGTCAGTCTCGGAGATAGCTTGACAAGCCTAGTCAGACTGGGAGCACAGCCAAAACCCAGTCATGTTCCAGCCTGACCAATTAAATGTATTTTATTAATGGGTAAATATAATAAATATTCTTGTAAATGGAAAAATAGGTCCTCTTTTAATAGTTTTCTTTTTTAGGAGAAGGAAAGTGGTTCAAAACAGAATAACTGAAGCCTTTTGTAGTGCAATCTCAAAATATACATTATTATTTGCTCCCCGATGCTTGTTTTGTTGGATTTGTTGTATTTTTATTTAAATGTGTGTGTATTATGCTGTTGACTTTCCCTGTTTTGTGGTTTAAAATTTGCAGTAATAAAAAAGTCGAAATAAAAGTAGTGAACAATAATCGGCATCTGGTGTATCATTTGCGTGGCTCCGACGTCGCACCTTCTCCTCGTTTACTGGTTCCGCTCGTCATTTTGTTTTTCCGGGTGCGCTCCATCTTCCAGCGCCGACCGAGCTGTGCCAACAACCGCATCTTCCATCTCCTCGTTGGGAAGTGCTGCAATAACCACACATTTGTACATCTGGCGTCGATTCTTACATCGCTTGTCCGTATGTATTTACATCAGCTGTTTGCTTCCTAATTTAGGACACGTCAGGCGGCTATTTTTAGCCGATAAAGGTCCTGATTTCCAAGATTTTCACTAGCCTAGCATAGCTGGATCATTTATTTCGGTCACGCCCCATTTTTAAACGCAAAAAGGATTAAAATTGGTGACACACAGCTTTAAATAATGAGTTGAAGATGTGTGTTTGGTGTATGTAGTCGGTGGCTTGTGTTGTCGTGTTGTTTGTTCGTGTAGTATATGGTCCACACATAACTGTCCCCTGATGATTTCCTTCGTAAAACTGAGATTTAAAGACCTTTCCCTAATTTTATGAACGCATAAATATTTTAATTTAGCATTTAATTTAGTGAGGATATTGTACAGATTTTCTGAATTGCTAAAATGTTGATTTGGGAATGTACTTCATATGAACTTGAAGTGATTTCCTCCTTTGCAGATTTGAGAAGCTGTCAGAATGACTGACTCAAAGTATTTCACCACCAACAAAAAAGGCAAGTCACTTTATGATCTTCTTACAGTTTGATTTAAGCTATGGAATGATATTAGGATATAAATGACTGTTTACTCAAAATAGTATTTCGTATAAACCTTTGATTGCATCCTAAAATCAAAATGTGTGCAGTATTTCATTAAGAAAAGCATAATAAATCGAGAAAACTAACTTATTTAATTTATTATTATTATTATTATTATTATGTTTCCCAGAGATGGGTTGCGGCTGGAAGGGCATCCGCTGCGTAAAAACTTGCTGGATAAGTTAACGGTTCATTCCGCTGTGGCGACCCCGGATTAATAAAGGGACTAAGCCGACAAAAAAATGAATGAATTATTATTATTATTATTTTCATTATTATTTAAATTTTTATTATTATCATCTTTATCATTATTATAATTATTATTGTCAACTCAACGGTACTATAGTGAAACTATGAAATTTTAACAAAATGTGTTCCTGTAAGCCCCTATGAAATTTAAAAATATTTTTTCCATTTCAGTTCATTCATTCAATCATTTTTCTTCGGCTTAGTCCCTTTATTATAGTCCCGCCAACTTATCCAGCATATGTTTCACGCAGAATGCGGATGCCCTTTCAGCTGCAACCCAACACTGAGAAACACCCATACATTCTCAGGCATTCACACACACTCAATTTAGTTTATTCAATTCACCTATAGTGCAAGTCTTTGGACTGTGGGGGAAACCTTAGCACTCGGTGGAAACCCCACGTGAACACAGAGAGAACATGCAAACTCCACACAGCCAGGACTTTAACCAGCGACCTTCTTGCTATGAGGCGACAGTGCTAACCACTGAGCCAATTTTCACTGAGTTGTAAAATGTAATGTATAAACATTGTAAATTGTTCAACTTTGATTTGAAATCAAATTGAATGCCGCCCCTCCAACTGAAATGGAGGGGCATTTTGCCATGAAATAGCCATAAGTTGCGGATGTGGCAATAAATAAATAATAAATAAATAAATATCTCTTATGTCCAGTGCTGTGTTTGTATTTATGATTAATTTATTATTATTAATATTATTATTATTAATTTATATGATTAATTCATGTAGCACCGTTGTCATCCGAGATTTGACATTTCATTCCTCTGTATGTCCACGCATGTAGCGGAATGACAATAAAGCTCGACATTACTGTACTTTATAGCTCCTGCTCTCTTTATTAGACGTTGTTATCAGCATTAGCCTTGGTTAAAAAGAAAACTCAGATGGGTTGACTGTAATAATAATAATTTTATTTCCTGTTTTAGGAGAAATCTTTGAGCTGAAGGCCGAGCTGAATAATGAGAAGAAGGAGAAGAGGAAAGAGGCAGTGAAGAAAGTCATCGCCGCCATGACGGTGGGCAAGGATGTCAGGTACTCATTTATCTGTAATACCTCTTGCATTATCAGAAGATGGTCGAGCTGAATAGTAACAGGAAGGTTATTTCTTTTTACTTGCGTTGTTAGTTCGTTGTTTCCAGATGTGGTGAACTGCATGCAGACGGACAACCTGGAGCTGAAGAAGCTGGTTTACCTGTACCTTATGAATTATGCCAAGAGTCAGCCGGACATGGCCATCATGGCAGTTAACAGCTTTGTCAAGGTAAAATTTGTAAAAGATGTTTAGTTTTAGATATTCAAATTCCAACAGGGCTACATAATCTATCAAAATAAAGTCAGTATGGTAATATGGCTTCATATGATTTTCAGATTTATTCAATAGCATGTTTTATTTGCCTATTAGCCTCTTCAAAAACTCTTAAAAAAAAAAAAAAAAAAAAAAAAAGAGAAATTAAGGCAATTTTTTTTCTAACTATTACTCTTGTCCTTTTGCAGGTATTTATATAACTATTGCAAAAGGTCCCATGAAATGATGAAATATTTTTTCTATTTTTTATTATTTTGTAAAAAGTCATGAAAAGTATTTTTTTAACAATGTTTTCTGTTACATTTGCAAATTTGCAACTTACACAGTTACATTTGTACCTAGAAGAATTTCAAAAATAAATATAATAATAATAATAATAATAATTATAATAATAATAATACATTTTATTTAAAGGCGCCTTTCTGGCAACTCAAGGACACTGTACAATAAAACAAGAGCAATAAAACAACAAGATAAATAATAATAAAATACACAGCAATAGTGCAGATAAAATCAGTTAATTACGCATTAAAAGCCATCTTAAATAAGTGAGTTTTTAGTCTTGATTTGAATAGTGTAAGGGAGTCAATGTTTCTGATGGCAGGTGGTAATGAGTACTACAGCTGAGGAGCAGAGCGGCTGAATGCTCAATTGCCCATTGACGAGAAGAGGGAACAGACAAGTTGAGGGAGGAAGAAGATCGCAGGATAGGAGAGGGAAAAGAAATGTGGATGAAGACAGACAAATATTGAGGGGCGAGATTGTGGATGGCTTTGAATGTCAACATCAAAATTTTAAAATCAGTTTGAAAATGATATAAAATAATCAAATCATTAAGTAAAGTAAATCATTTTAGTTTATTATTATTTATTTATTTATTTTTTTATCTATTCAGAACAACCTGCAATACATACTTCACACAAAACAAAATTTTACAATGTCAATATTTTCCACAATCGTGCAGGCCTCAATTCCACCAGAACATCTGAATTTGTTCTTTCCTTTTCCCTTTTTTGTAGGACTGTGAGGATCCAAACCCTCTGATCCGTGCTCTGGCTGTGCGCACGATGGGTTGTATCCGCGTGGACAAGATCACTGAGTACCTCTGTGAACCTCTGCGAAAGTGTCTGAAGGATGAAGACCCGTACGTGAGGAAGACTGCAGCCGTGTGTGTGGCCAAACTGCATGACATCAATGCTCAGATGGTGGAGGACCAGGGCTTCCTGGACTCTCTCCGGGACCTGATCGCTGACTCCAATCCCATGGTAAGATATTTCTATTCAATGCTATTTTTTACAAAACAGGGTTCAACGCTAAGGATTTTTTGTACTGGTCTGATCGGGCCAGTGGTTTAGATTTTTACTTGCCTTGCCAAAATTTTCACTGGCCCCACAAAAAAAAAAAGGGAAGTTAATAGCTATATTTTAGCCGCATATTTTAAATAATGTGTCAAAATAAAGTTTGTGAATCTACAATTTTAATACTTAAATAAAATTAATTACAGTGTTATGCAAACAAAAAGAGTAGTATGGAAAATGTGGAGGTATTTTATTACAGTTCGAAATTATTTAACAAAAGGTGGGCTGACTTGTCAAACTGACGGCAAACTGTGCAAAACATCACGTTGCTCATATGTAAATGTCTGCTTCCAAGACATTAGAAACAGACATTTTCTTTTAGCCTTATATGTTGCTGTATCTTCTCTGTTCTGGTTGTTACCAGGTTATGGAAAAAAAATGCATGCTCAAAACATCAAATCAGATAAGAGGAACCTTAAAGCAATATGGTGTTTACGACATCACAAACAAGGTAGTGTTTAAAGACTTAAAAGCACAAACTTAAAATGCATGCAATTGACAAATAGTCGCAGACGAATTAAATGTGAGTGACAAGGCAGTACTGTCCCAATCGGGCCAGTAATGATCCTGTCTACTGTTCCAAGCGTCTCTCACGCTGGCCCTGGGCCACCGGGCAGTACTTATTGTTGAGCCCTATCACAATATACCCCAGCGTGCACGGATAAAATAAAATCTGGAAAGGTGACAGAAGGTAGATTTTGCCCATAAATCATCTAGTAAACTGCATCCCAGTCAACACAAATGGAACCCACATGGACCCAAGATTCATACAGAAATCAGTCAATTTTAATAAAGGAAAAATCATGGTTTGGGGTTACATTCATTGGGGGAGAATGCGAGAAATCTGCAGAGTGGATGGCAACATCAACAGCCTGAGGTATTAAGACATTTGTGCCGCCCATTACATTATAAACCACAGGAGAGGGAAAATTCTTCAGCAGGATAGCGCTCCTTCTCATACTTCAGCCTCCACATCAAAGTTCTTGAAAACCAAGAAGGTCAAGGAGCTCCAGGATTGGCCAGCCCAGTCACCAGACATGAACATTATTGAGCATGTCTGGGGTAAGATGAAGGAGGATGCATTGAAGATGAATCCAAATGATCTTGATGAACTCTGGGAGTCCTGCAAGAGCGCTTTCTTTCCAATTCCAGATGACTTTATTAATAAATTATATGAGTTATTGCAGAGATGTACGGATACAGTCCTCCAAGCTCATTGGAGTCATACACAATATTAATTCTTTTTTAATTCTTACCACTTCTGATACCAAATGATCAACTAGAAGTCAAGTTATTATTTTTTGTTGCTTAAACTTGAAAAGGTATATATAGTTGTATATGTTTGTGTATATACACATAATTGATCAAATATGCATTATTACATCCATCTGTGTATTTATGTTGAAATAATATAAACAGTACACAAATATATTATGTAAATACAAACTTTTATTTTGGATGTATTTAATCGTTTAATAATTTTGCAATTGCAGAAATTCAAATTAAATCCTAATTTAAGAATTTTTCTGTGGCCATTTTGGAAGATCTGAGCAAGTTTGATCAGCATTTAAATTATAAATTGCATCAAGTAATTCCTGACGTTGTAACAAAGCATGATTTGGTTTTATAATCGTTGGGGGACTGTCCTGCTTTTACTGATTCCAGAAGGACTTTTTATGAAATTATCTCTTTTAAGGACATTTTTGACAAAGCGGAACCAGAAAAGATTTTAGAATTTTTATCATGTATTAACACAAAAAATCTTATTTAATTGATGTTTTATTTTGTTTGTTGATTTTTAAATTGTATATTTATTGTTGAAAGATTCCTGCCATGAAGATAGCCTTGGTTGCTGACATGGCACTAAATAAAAAATACATTACATTATAATCGTTGGGATAAAAGCTATTTAATTCGATTCAATTCACCTTTATATGTTTTGTGCTTTTACAATGTAAATTGTGTCAAAGCAGCTTCACACAGAAGATCATAGTGAATTCAAACAGTGTAGTTCAGTTTTCAGTGTTTAGGTTCTGTTCAGTTCAGTTTAGCTCAGTTCAGTGTGGTTTAATAATCACTACTGAGAGTCCAAACACTGAAGAACAAATCCATCGATGCGCAGCTCTACAGATCCCGAACCATGCAAGCCAGAGGCGACAGCTGCGAGGAAAACATCACCAATTGGCTAAAGTGAAGAATTAGAAAACCTTGAGAGAAACCAGGCTCAGATGGGCACGATCATTTCTCCTATGGCCAAATGTCTTGTGCAGAGCTGCAGTTAAGGCGCCGTAGGCTGGGCAATGCTGTACCTCAGCGAAGACTCATCTGTCCCTGGAGTGTTACAGGAATCAGTCTCATGCTTTCCACTCATCCCTGACCACCACAGCAGCTGCTCAGGATACGTCCTGGTCCAGGATTATGGAAACTTTGGGATCATCTCGTTGCTGGTGTTGGATTGAATCAGTGGTGCTGCATAGTCTGAGGGCCTCAGGATGAGTATCCCCAGGTGAAATAGAGAATAAAGAGAATAATTAGCGTAGCTGCTGTTCATAGTGTATATAAACGAGATGCAAAAACCTGCGTGAATAACATTCATGAATCATACGGCCAAGTGATGCACTGAGTGTATGCTTTGCTAAAAAGATAGGTCTTTAATCTAGTTTTGAATTGAGAGAGTGTTTCTGAGCCTCGGACTTTATCAGGAAGGCTATTCCAGAGTTTAGGAGCCATAAATGAGAAGGCTGGACCTCCTTTACTCGACTTTGCTATTCTAGGTTCTACCAGAAGCCCTGAGTTTTGAGATCTTAAAGAGTAGGTTCTGGATAAAACCATGTTCTGAATAAAACATGCAGAATTTACACTCAAATGTTTAGTATCGCTGGGATAGTATCATCAAAATATTAATGATATAAATCCCCCTATACATTAATATAGATTAGTAGACTTTAATACTTCCATGATCAGCGTGTTTTATTTTGATATCTTTGATTAAAAAAAAAGATGTTAAAGTAAATCTTGAATCTGAAACATCTTATATATTTAGTTTTGGAATAAGCAGGAAACAAAGAAAGAAATCTATACTTGCGAGTCTATACCTATGTGTTGACAGTTTTTATTCAAATCTGATGCTCTCCTATAGGTTGTGGCCAATGCAGTTGCTGCTCTGTCTGAGATCAGCGAGTCTCACCCCAACAGCAACCTTCTGGACCTGAACCCTCAGAACATCAACAAGCTTCTGACGGCTCTTAATGAGTGCACTGAATGGGGCCAGATCTTCATCCTGGACTGCCTCTCCAACTACAACCCCAAAGACGAGCGGGAGGCCCAGAGGTACTTTTTCTTTTTTTTTACTCCACTTTATCCATTGTCTGTATGTAGCTTATAGGGAGAAAGTGAGTGTACTCTAGTATTTGTTATAGGGATGCACGATATATCGGCGACCATATTGTTATCGGCCGATAAATGCTGTTTAATGGTATTGTTTTTTTGCTTTGCGTATGCTATTCTAAGATAAGTTCAAACTTTTATGACGTTTTTAAAATAAAATCAGTTGTTTATTGTATAAAAATATTACATTTTGAAATATTTTAATTTATCTGCCTTTATATCGGTTATTAATATCGGCCATAAAATCCATATAGGTGCATGCCTAATTTGTAATAATAATAATAGTCATACTAGTAATAATAAAAAATATGTTGTAATCATTTTAAATACTCCAAATCATCAAAAAGTAGAAGTGAATTAGAGTATTTTTTGCATAGATATGCATGGATTAGAGGCATATGTTGTCTGTTCTGACAGGTTAAGATTGAACAAGTCCATTTTTAGTTTGAGAATAGAACAGCAGTATGTAAATAAATCAGCACTGCTGCAGTCTGAGCTGTATGTTATCATTAATTTTATTTCCCCACAGGCCTTTCCTTTTCAGACTGTTATTAAGAGATGCACAGATTTGTTGGGGCATAAGCCCATGAGAGGAAATAGAGGCTTACTTTTTTAACATTTCTTTTATTCTGTTCATTGAATTCATATGCAATTTATACAGAAATATGCATAATAGTGGAGTACAGGCCATATAAAGTGCTTTTGAATAGCTGGACTTTAATTAAAAGATCAAACAAGAGTCAAACAAGAATTTTCTGGATTTGGCTGCAATGCAGGGTTTGATTTATTCTGTCCAAGGAATTATTATTGTTGTATTGTGTGTATACTATGTACAGAAATATTATCGGTCTGGCTTTGCGCTGAAATGTGCAATTGGTGTATTACCAAGTATTAAAGTACGAAATGTTTTCTGTGTCCTGGTGAAAGAAATGAAAGAAGCACAAAGATGATAGAAAAATAAGGTCTATGATAGAACTTTGAGGGACTCACTTTAAATTTGATACATAATCTATAATATAATTCAAACCTAAAAGGTAGTTGTCCCTGCAACCTGTAACTAGCATGAGATTTCAGCAATAGCAAGCAACAACAATCTAATCAATTCCCCATGGATAAAATCATTCCCACAGTGCATTCTTTTTGTTATTTAAGCCATTTCATGGATACATACAGCTTTGAAAAGTAATAAGACCTTCTTCATTCTATAAAGATCTAATTTCTTGCATATTTAATATCGTCATATTGCCAATAAAGATCGTGTACCCTGGCTAATGTTGCAAAGGAGGAAGGATGTAATAGAATGGTAGAGATGTCCTCTTTTCAAGAAATATGTCAAAGAACATGTTTTGTTTAATCTTTGTTCCCGGGAATTTGTTTTTCTGTTTTTACCTTTTCTAACTTTTGAATTAACATGTGTTGTCTAAAACAAATTAGGGCTGTGTGATTTGGGGTACATATTTATTTGGCAATTTTTAAAACTAAATAAATTATTAATTAATTTTTAATTAAATTAAATTAATTAATTAAAAAAAAGAAATTGCCATTTGATTTACTATTTAATTTTGTAATCAAGCTTCAGCTCAATAATTTGTAAACCGTGGCAACAATTCTGTGACAGCTCTTAAAAATGACCTGTTTTTGTTCGCTTTCTGTGACTTTGAAACAAAAATATTCCCATATTACAATTGCTGTTTTTTTTAAATATTAATTTGTCTATTACCGCCATCATCCCACTTGTCAGTGCTTTTCTGTTTGTTTTCTTTCTTTTATTGTGGGCATAGTTTGGTTGCGCAATTCTGATTGGGCAGAACAAAAGTGTGCTCACTCAGTTGATTACTTAGACTGTTATACATAGCCTGGTGTCACGCATTTTCTCTGTGCGGGGGAAATTAAATAATACATATTTCATATTGCAGCCTCTTGGGATTAACTAATCGCAGCATTTAAAATTGTGATTTCGATCAATCGCACAGCCCTAATACAAATTGTACAATTTTATAGTTTTGCTAATCCACATTATTCTTTACCTTTTTATATGTTGGTTTGTTTTCATTTGATTGTATGTTCTTGACAATACTTATTTATTAGTTAATTTGATTGTTTTGGTTTATTAATATTTCTGTTCTTTTTTCTAAGTTTGAATGGTCATATAATCAACAAATAAGCTTAAAAAATATACATATTGTCAAATAGAGCATTCTTTTTTTTCTCAGAGTAACACATGTTTTCTTGTGATTTGAAAATTGGGGTAGTTCCACCAAATCGTTATTTTTTTTACTTATTTGTTTAAACATGGGATTTGTGTTGTTTGAAAACAAAACATGTGAAAGCATGCTCTAAATGACAGTGTTTTTTAATTTAAACTTTGAAAAAAAAATGTCATGGTGGCGCAGTAGGTAATGCTGTCGCCTCACAGCAAGAAGGTCGCTGGTTTGCACGTTCTCCTCGCATTCGCGTGGGTTTCCCCCACAGTCCAAAGGCATGTGGTACAGGTGAATTGGGTAGGCTAAAATTGTCCATAGTGTATGAGTGTGAATGAGTGTGTATGGATGTTTCCTAGAGATGGGTTGCAGTTGGAAAGCTGGATAAGTTGGCGGTTCATTCCGCTGTGGCGACCCTGAATTACTAAAGGGACTAAGCCGAAAAGAAAAATGAATGAATAAAAAAAAATTCAACAATTTACAAAATAAAAGTTTGAAATTCAGAGAAACAGACTTTTTAAGTGGTCTTTTTTTCATATCTGTACGTCACAATAGGGATAAGAGAATTATAACTTTCTTTTCTTGCTGACATTATCAATGATGAATATTCTAATCCTCCAAATCCAAAGTAATCCAAGAGTGAAGGATTAATTGTGGTTTTGTTCTCCTGGTTCAATATAACGATTAGCCATTTTGGGAAGTGTAGCATTGGTATTATTATGACAAGTCAAATCAGTGAAGATAAACCTATGGAGTGCTTAACTCCCTGTTTCTGTGTCTTTCAGTATCTGTGAGCGGGTGACGCCACGTCTCTCGCATGCTAATTCAGCTGTGGTGCTTTCGGCGGTAAAGGTACTGATGAAGTTTTTGGAGCTCCTGCCCAAAGACTCTGATTACTACAACACTCTTCTGAAGAAGCTCTCTCCTCCCCTCGTCACACTGTTATCTGGCGAACCAGAGGTCCAATATGTGGCGCTCAGGAATATCAACCTTATTGTGCAGAAACGGTGAGATGTCTGTCCTTATTACAATGTTCTTGTTTTTTCTGTGGCATTAAATAAATAGTTCACCAAAGAATCAAAATTGTGTCACTTTGGAACCATGTGAGGGAGAGTAAATAGTCAGTAAATGTTTATTTTTGGGTGAGCTATCTTTTTAATGCAAGAGTTTTTAGGGTTCTTTATTGTCACTAGATGGCGGTATTGTACAAATATATTGATTCATGTTTTGTTCGTCTGAGACTTTGACATTGATCTTTTATCTCTCTGCCTACAGGCCTGAGATTTTGAAGCAAGAGATTAAAGTGTTCTTTGTCAAGTACAATGATCCTATATATGTCAAGTTGGAGAAACTGGACATCATGATCCGACTAGCCTCTCATGCCAACATCGCCCAGGTATCTCTAAAGATATTTGACTTTTAGCTTTTAAAGTCAGTATGAAATGTAATGCAAACCCATTTCACTCAGTGTTTCTAAGATTCTTTTTTATTGTATTAATTAATTGTTAACAAAACATACAGGCTGAAAAAACTACATAATGAAACATATCAATTCAAAAAGATTCTGATGTTCAACAAGAAGTCATTGTTATTATTATCTGTCATGGTGTGAAATAAGCAATGAAAGGTTGAGAGTTTTTTATTTTCATTGATTTGTTTTATTTTTATGTTTTTATTGTTTGGGTTTTTACCAAAAATCTGGTTCAATTCCATCTCCACATCTCCTTTAGAAATATTATTCCCAGAAAAATACATGACGTGTTCAATACTTATTTTCCCTGCTGTAGATAAATATATAGTACTGCGATATTTTCCATGGCGATACTAAAATCGATACACTGATGCTCATATTGATATATTGCAAATATTTTATTACACTATTTGGTCGAATAGTATATTAAGTTAAATCTGATGTTACTTGAGTTTCCGTTGCAGACAGGAAACAATACACTCAGGGCAAATGTTTTTAACAAGTTATAAACCTGGAATATATTGCAACGTTTAAAAGAAATTATAATAATATTGTATCGTGACACGTGTATCGTGATAAAATTGTATCGTATCGTTGGTGCTCTGGTGATTCCCATGCCTAATGCTTTGTAATGTATTCCTAGCTTGTCTGTTAGGAATATTGAGCAACTGCAGGGTTACAAAGCTCATAGTCTCTAAAAAAAAAGCTTCAGTCAAAGTGCAGATATTACTTTCAAAATTTTTATTAGATCAACAGCATTGTCCTAATTTTACACTTATGGTAAGGGGAGTTAATATTGACTGATCACAGTACATTGGGTCAGCTGGGAAATCAGAACAGTCAGAAATGGGACTTTATAGAAATCTTTATAGAAAAAGTCATATGTTTTTGAGCATTAAAGAGTTTGCCCCCTCAAACACACACAAAAACAAAAAATCAGATCAGTCATCATTGACTGACCCTCACCTTTTCCCAAATTTTAGCTTTTTTCTTTCTATTAAAAACAAAAGAACATATTTTGGACAAATGTTGGAATCCGGTATAGCTTTTGACTTTCTTAATTTTTTTTTTCCTTCTATGGATGCCATTGGTTTCCATCATTTCCATCAAAGTATCTTCTTTTGTAGTTAACAGAAAAAATAACCACATAAAAGTTTGAAACCATTTGACGGTGAGCAAGAATTGAGTACATATTCATTTTCTGTGAACTGTTCTTTGTAGCATGTTAATCTTTTCTGGTGCACTTGCTTAACCAAAAAATGACATTTTAAAATAGCATAACATGCCATCTTTATTGAATATCTTGTTTTTGTAATTGCCTTGAAAATTAGTACAACAATCACATACAACTTGTCAGTGTTTTTCATTTGAAGGCTGAGGTAGTCAGCTTAGGTTTAATTAAAACGGAATTAATTACATTATCTCAATGCTTTTTATGGTCACTTATGTTAATGTGGAGGCTGAAGTCTTGCCTGTCATGCTAGCAAACAAATAGCACATTGACAGCAGTCCCCTGAGATTTAGATTTCATTAACAGGAAAATGCATCAGCTCTTTATTTCAAATAATAAAATGACAGGACTACATTATATATTAGATAACGCTGTAACATCAATCCATGTGCAAATAGGCTGCTGTTTGATCATGCTCTTAAGCAAAACCGGAATATGTACACGTTTTTATTTTCCACTTTGCTTTGTAATTGTCCAGTCTGTTTAGAAAGGACCTAATTTTTAGAGGTGTGAATTTACACTGGTCTCACGGTTTGGTTATGATTGTCATGCCATCGATTCGGTTCAATTCGATAATTCGGTGCATCACGGTGCATTGACGATGCTTTCCACACACAGTTTTATATTTTCTTCACAGCACAGTAATTCTTGTATTAAAATGTATACATTTATTTTAATACTATTTGTAATATAATTTTGTTCTTTAATACAAACAGTCAGATATAATAACTGTACTTTTAAACAACACAAGTATTTATAGAAAATAAACAAATATAAATATCCCACTCGCTTTCTGAGCCGTCTAGCAAGTTCTTTCCTACACCCCTTTGATTGGTCTCGCGCTCAACAGAAAAGGCAGTGATTGGCTCTAACGCGCTGGTGCTCTTCACAGAAGAGTGACACTGATGATCCATAATAGACACGGTGGAGAAAACTCTGCAGATACACATTTGTGTCTGTATTAGAGCTGCACGATTCTGGCTAAAATGAGAATCGCATTTTTTTTATTTTTTATTTTTTTTGCTTAAAATCAAGATCTCGATTTTCGCACGGTTCTGTTGATGTAAAATAAAGGTATGGTAAAAACAAACATGGCACAACATCGATAATAATATTATGCGTAGGTCTACTGGTTTTATAAATAATTATATTCTACTTATAATAATTCTGATGTTGAATTTTTATGTTTGCGAGATATGCTTGCAATCTGTCATATTAGACAATTTTTTTCACTGGTAAAATCAGACATTTGCCATTATCAGATTATATTCAACAATATATAGGCTAGAGTAGTTATACGAACATTGTAAGCATTTATTTTCATGTGTGTTCTCTATGAAAGAAAAAACATCAAATGCTTGTCGTAATCATAACTCTAAAATGCAATATGATCATTTAAATTACGTGCACACTTTCGGTTTCATTTTGACTGCTAAGTGCTTGTTCATACTTTGCGCGCGGCTCCCAAACGATCACTCTGTACCACAAATTGAATATTGTTTGCAACTGTATTATTACCTGTTACTCGCAACATATGCAGGTTCTGTTCACTATTAAGTAGACGCGCGCGCGTCTATCATTAAGTATAGCGTGCGCGCCCTGTCTGTGATAACAGCTCACGGTCAGCAGCTTATGTCACGTGTGATTTCCAGATCGTGAAAACATCATGTTAGGACAAAAATGACATTTTTAGGTGAATTATACCTTATAAATACAGTACATTCAACATCATTGGGAGGTGTCAATGTCACTGAGCAACATGTGTGAAACAATGAAAAGACTTGCCTTTTCTTCTCTCCTGAACTTGAAAATATGATTGACAGAATCGTAGAAATGCTGGATTAAGATCGTCTAGGGGGTCGAATCGAGATCGCGATCTTTCAACGATTAATTGTGCAGCTCTAGTCTGTATCCAGAAGTATCGGTGTAACAGCCGTGAGGAGAGGAAAAGTGATGCCAGCAGGTCAATGGGGCACAGTGTAAAAGAGAGAGAGAGGGAAAGTTTACTTCCATTCTTTCAATTGCAGTAAAATAGGGGTTTCTGCTGTAAGTGTCAGTGAAAGAAGCAAACACACACGCAGTGAAATTGTGCACACAGTTACTGCGTTTTAAAGTAGTTGGAGCGTTGTAAATACTCGCGCTCGCCTTCCTCGCCATACTAAGCTACGGTGACTTATAGCACATATGAGATAAATGATGTCACTACATAGTAACTGGTTATGATTATTACTGAACCGATACCGATTTGTCCTTGTCTGCTTCGCGGTGCACTGAAGAAACAATTCATTTTGACACTCCAACTAATTTTCATTAGTTTTTAAAGAATTAAATTAAAGTTAGTAGAACTAAAGTTGCGTTAAAGCTGCATCATTCACTCTTGTTCAGACTACTTAATTAAAATGAGATGAATCAAAACAATTCTTGAGTTTTTTTGTGGTCAACTTTATTGTTTTATGTTCAATCCATTTAATTTACAAGAACAATCGAGTTAACTTAATTATCAATAGTCTTACATTTTCTGTTCAGTGGTATTTTTATATTCAGAATGAATATAAAAATGAATGGTTTGATTCGAATGCTTAATTGAATTTTTTCATCCTATTGTAATGTTTATGGATTCATAACAGGCCTAAAGCAAGCAAAACACACAAAGGCAATGTATTTTTTAATTGTTTTAATTATTTTTATATATTTATCTATTTTTTACAAGAACACATGCATGCACTGTAAAAAGCCGTTACTTAAATTCAAAAAGTAAGTAAACCTGTTGACTTAAAATCGACTGGTTGAGCGTTTCACTTCAGCAGTCTTTTTTTGTAGAAATCCACCTACTGTGCTGTTAATTTCTGTAGGTCCTGGCTGAGCTGAAGGAATATGCCACTGAGGTGGATGTAGACTTCGTTCGGAAAGCCGTGCGAGCCATTGGTCGCTGTGCCATCAAAGTGGAGGTAAGTCTTGCTGCATTATTAAGCTTTTAACCCATGTATATTGTTCAAATAGACTACATTTTCAGTATGTTGGTGGCTGTTTTTACCCCATTGACTTCCATTATAGCAACATTTTTTAATTGCAAAGTCTTTACACCAAATAATCATGCATTCTTAAATGTTGGTGGTTTTCTCTCTTGGGAAGATGTCAAATTTACATTTTTTACTGTTGATCATCAGTTGGCACCATTATCTCTGGTATGTTTCTGGTTTTCGTATGGGGTATAAAAACAAATTACATGTGCATGCTTAAATGCACTTACTATGTTTACTATGTTCTGAGAGCTGAGCTGCTTATTTTGATTTTCTCAGATATATCAAGATAAGTGCACAAAGGTCTCTCTAACAAGTACACACATTATACTCTATATAACTCCATATAAAAGTCATAATCTAAGCTTTTTTGCACTGCAACTGATGATCAGCAGCAAAAATTACACATTTTGCCATTCTCCAACAGAGAAAACCACTAACTATCAAGAATACGTAATACTGTGGTGTCATGGCTTTGTAATCTAAACCTGTCATTATAATGAAAGACAATGGGTCAAAAACATTTGCCCTGAGTGTATTGTTGAGTTGTTGTTTTTTATTTTCAAATCATTTTCCCAATATAGTCAGAATTATTAGCCCCCCTTTGATTTTTTTTTTTTTTTAATATTTCCTAAATTATGTTTAACAGAGCAAGGAAATTTTCACCGTATGTCTGAAAATATTTTTCCTTCTGGAGAAAGTCTTAAATGTTTTTATTTTGGCTAGAATAAAAGCAGTTATCAATTTTTTAAAAAACAATTTGAGGACAAATTATTAGCCCCTTTAAGCTATTTTTTCGACTGTCTACAGAACAAACCATTGTTATACAATAACTTGCCTAATTCCCCTAACCTGCCTAGTTAACCTAATTAACCTAGTTAAGCCTTTAAATGTCACTTGAAGCTGTATAGAAGTGTCTTGAAAAATATCTAGCAAATATTATTTACTGTCATCATGGCAAAGACAAAATAAATCAGTTATTAGAAATTAGTTTTTAAAACTATTATGTTTAGACATGTGCTGAAAAAAAATCTGCATCTGTTAAATTAACACAATTAAAAATTGTGGGGAAAAAACAAACAGTGGGGCTAATAATTCTGACTTCAGCTGTATGTGTCATAATAAGATTTGTCACCAAAAATCATTCCACTTGTTGCAACACAAAGAAGGTTGTGGTCAAATTAAGACTCAAAATCACCCCAGAGTAGATGAAAACTTCCCCAACATAACATAAGGGTTAATATTCACATTTTTATGTCTCACTATTCCACATAACTGTCTGATAAATCTTTTGTTTGCACATAAAATGCACATTCCCAAACATAAATCAGCTTTTTTAAAAATTGTATGTTGTTCTCAAAGTGAGTTTTCTAAATGAGTTTAACCTCTGAAAGTCAAATGTTATTTTTTGGTTTCCGCCTGGATTTTGCCCACCCAAATTCAAAAGATTCCCAAATCCACATGCAGAGGTGTAAATGCAAAAGTTTGGTATCGTTTAAAAAGAAAACTCTTTGAATTGCACAAAACACTGCTGAAAGTGATTAAAATAATTGTATAACATAACATTTGTCATAATAAACAATTTGTTTTTGTAAACTCAAATTTGAATGTGTACCTTTTTTAGGTTCTGTGTGGTCTAGGTTGCTGTAATTAATTTGGTTGATTCCCGCACATGTCAGTAATTTGTTGATTAGAAATCTTCACTTGTATCTGTGTTTCTAGCAATCCGCTGAGCGCTGTGTTAGCACCCTGCTGGACCTTATCCAGACCAAAGTCAACTACGTCGTGCAGGAAGCCATTGTGGTCATCAGGGACATCTTCCGCAAATATCCCAACAAGTCAGTCCATAGCACCCATATATACGCATTAAATTTCTGCATGAAACAGTTTCTCTTGTCTACTCCACCACTCATATCAGTGGGTGCATGATCACAGTGAAAAAACTGTACAAAAGCACGCACATCTCTCTTAATTGGGTGCCCAGCCAAAACCGTAAAAGTGCAAATTAAATGTAAATCAAAGGCGGCAACACCGAGGCTCCAAAAATACTAATTTATTAAATTAAAAAGGCTGACACAGAGCGTGTAACGTTTCGAGCCGCCGGCTCTTCATCAGACAATGTTTATTACAATCAGGTGCTTCTTTTTATACACTTCCGGATCACATGATCTCCTCTCACATATATGTCAACATATACATACATGCATATGTATACATACACAGTCGTTCATATATACATATACATACACATGAATGCGAATTGGTTTAAAGGTTTTTTGGCTATATTTTGTTGTATAGTCTGGTGTATCATATATATATATATATATATATATATATATATATATATATATATATATATATATATATATATTATTATTATTCCCCCCCCTTATTTATTTATTTTTCTTTATTATAATTTGTGATGCAATATTATAGTTTATTTATGTATTTATATATATATTTTTTTGTAATTTGATTTATAATATCAAAGCTATAGACTATATGTGAATGTGTATACGTATTCATGTGTATGTATATATGAAACGACTGTGTATGAATACATATGCATGTATGTATATGTTGACATATATGTGAGAGGAGATCATGTGATCCGGAAGTGTATAAAAAGAAGCACCTGATTGTGATAAACATTGTCTGATGAAGAGCCGGCGGCTCGAAACGTTACACGCTCTGTGTCAGCCTTTTTAATTTAATAAATTTGTATTTTTGGAGCCTTGGTGTTGCCGCCTTTGATTTACATTTAATTTGCATGATCACAGTGGAAATTGATTTTCTGCAGCAGTTCAACATACAAGTTAATATCTAGTAAGATGCAATGTTATCTTTTTGTTTTCTATTTTATCAAAGAAAATACTTCCAAACAAAGCCAGAGCAGAACATACGTGCATCTGAGATTAAAACTGCTGTGCTTCATTCCGGACTGAATCTGTTCTTGTGATTCAAATGATCCATTCATAAAGATTCAAATCAAATCAGCAATTTTGAATGAGTGGTTTGACTTAATGAATGCTTAATCGAGTTGTTGGTTTCAGTGTAATGCTATTTTATTTATGACAGACCAAAAGCAGCCAAAATACCATCACACAAATGCAAAATATTCTTTAATCATGTTAATATAAACCTTAAAAAAAAACAAATCTTAAAACCTCTGCTATGATACTTAAAAGTGAAGAGCATCTCAAGGTTTTGCAGAGGTTTTTATGAGTTTGTGTTTCTGAAGAAATCTGGAAAGTCTATGTGGCATAACAGTATGCCGCTGCTGAAACGTCTCCCTGTAATCTGCACAGGTATGAGAGCATAATCGCCACTCTGTGTGAAAACCTGGACTCTCTGGATGAACCTGACGCTCGAGGAGCCATGATCTGGATTGTTGGCGAATATGCAGAGCGTATCGACAACGCTGATGAGCTACTGGAGAGTTTCCTCGAGGGCTTCCATGATGAAAGCACTCAGGTTTTACATTCTTACTGTTTTGAATTAATCAGTATCTCTTTATTTTGATGTCATTTTAATCTTCATTTGTTTCTTTAATGGTTTGTTGTTGCTTTTTTTCTTTGGTTTTGTGTTTAGTGTATGTATAATTATCACTATTATTTTTTGGTATCATGATTTTATCGGGGTTTCTACTGGTCTTGGAATTTTAAAAAGTTTATTCCAGACATTGAAAGTCAGGGAATGTTTACATTTTTGTCCAATTCATGGAATATCATGGATTTTTTTGTTAGTCACTATACATTTTAGTTTCCGTTTATCAAGCTGTAATTTTGTATCGGATTGTTTCATGACTAACATATATATTTAATCATTTAGCAGATGCTTTTGTCGAGACATACAAGAGACACACAAGAAGTGCTAGTTATACAAAGGAACTGTTATTGCTCAGAGAATTAAGTGCTAGAGTAAGGAGGAGGGTTATATATAGAGAGTAGTGTGTTTCTACAGGTGGTTTGTCAAGCCCACTCACTTCATAAATGTCCTAACCATAGACTGTAAAAAGAAATATGAACGATTTGACAGCGCCTTTTTCTATTGAACGCTTTAAATGCAAAACACCTCATGACAGACAAAAAAACTGCTGAAATTGGAGCCAGGGTATGCGCAGAAGGACTGCCGGATGGAGTCAGAGACCGAGCTGTGGAATCAAGCTTCAAACTAAACGCAACCACGACCCCTGAACTACTCATTTGACTGCCCGTATCTGCACTGTAACAAAGGCTCGCTAAATAAGTATAAGCACTTACATTTAAAAACAAGTGATAATATAGGATTTGTTGAAAAACTGTGATGTAAGCTGGTTTTAATAATTTAATAAAAACAATATATGTTGGACTGCAGGAATAAATGATCTTTCATAAGATAAAGCCTGGTAAAGCCCACACTTTACCAAATAAAGTGATTGATCAGATCCTGTAGGTCAGACAGTAAAGTTCACTGCTGAACAACTCATTTTTTTATGGTAAAACAACACTGAAATCGAACATGGATACCTTAATCTCCTCCCAAAGCTCAGACGGAGTCGGTCATGATTGCACGCCCTGTTTTTATAGCATTAGATTTCTGGCTAAAAACATGCTGTTTACAAAAATGAACATTTGAACCTAAATCAGCTTGATAACCACCGTCTCAGTTGACCAAAACCAACTTTCGGGACATTTTATGGCTCAAGTCTCATTCGTTAACACAGAGGAGGCAGGGTTTATGACTTGGACTGCAGCCAGCCTCCAGGGGGCTAACAGCCAGGAGCGTCACTCAAAAGAAGGCGTCAGAATCAGGATAATATAAGTATTAGGAGCTTTGGCTTCAGAATGTCCACTTAAAAGACTGGAAGTTAAAGGTAGATGACAGAAAAAATGAATATAAAAGTTGTAAATCTGCAATAGTACTATCAAATATGTAAGAAGGAGCGCTTCACTGCCACACAATCAGTAAGTACCTCAGATTTTGTTCATAGTCTGAGGTCAGTTATTGGTAACACTTTATTTTGATGGTCCACTTGAGTATTAGTAGACTGTCTATTTAATATCTGCTAATACTGCTCCTTCAACAGACATTTAACTGACTATAAGAAACATGTCATCTCAACTTACACTTACCCTCAACTTTTTGTCAACTTTTGTTATTCTGTACTAGCTCATATATTTTTTCTTTATTATTATTATTTTGTTATTTGCATCAATGTTTAAACACCTTATATATGTTAAATAGAGTATTATAATAAAGTCATGCAAAATGATGTTCTAAACTAGTGTGACTTAACCATCTTTCTTTTGACCACCAACACTGCATGTTTCGAATGACTCCTTTGACTGTCAGTCTGATGATCCGAATCAGATGTGTTTGGTTATGACACAAGGAACATGTGCAGAGCTCGTGGTCCTCCAGGAGTGTGGTTGAGAAACACTGTTATAAACTATTGTTATGTTATTCTAAGAACAAGAGCAGCCTTTTTTTTCCTGTTTATTATGTCATAGAAATTCATCCTTTAGTCTTTAAAGGTCAGGGAATTTGATATTTGGGTTACAGTGGGAACCCTGTTTTATGTGTAGTAGCTTTTTGTTTTGTTTACTGGTATACTATATAACTTCTATAAAAGTGCAGATCTGATTCTACTGCATTGTTATTCTCAGGTCCAGTTGACTCTGCTGACAGCCATAGTGAAGCTGTTCCTGAAGAAGCCCTCTGAGACTCAGGAGCTGGTTCAGCAGGTGCTCAGTCTGGCCACTCAGGTGAGATGCACTTGACCATTATAAACACTACAGCTTGAGATCAGCTAAAATATTTTTGCTTTGCTGTTAGTCACTCCAGGGTTTGAAATGAACTACTTTTGTGGCTACTAACTTTTTTAATCACCTGTCAATTAGAACTTTCTCTCGATTACTAAATTCTCATTTTAGATTTCATTATTTAAATCTGTTTCTGAATCACTATTGGATTTGGATTTGAAGTCAATTTTTATTACAGATGCAAAATTCTCTGTGATTCATCTTTTCAATTTAACAGCATTTATTTTGTTACAAATATGGTTACATTGTAAAATAGGATTTCATTAGTTATTGTTAAAGTATTTACTAACATGAACTAATAACGTAGACAAACCATATTCCGTACACAACAATGTTCCATACAGATTACCTTTTAATGCCAATTTATGAATAAATACTTATGGGTCGTAGGCAAGCTATATATCTATGTAATCTTTATTTCTCACTCTTTCAACCCCAAGTAGAGACCTTCCTACTATGTTTCCGTGAAAATTCAGTAAGTTTGCTACGCTCACCTATTGTGCTTGAAAATAGACAGTGGGCAAACTAAAAGGGGGAGTGTCGCTTGGGAGGGGAGACATTTAAAGCAACGGCAATATGGATTTGCAATTAATTTATGCATCACAGAGTATTACAGTCTTTAAGAAGTGAATATTAAGTTATTACAAATTGTGCAAACGCTGTTTGGATAATCTTTGTGCAGTGGTGATGTTTATATTCATAACAGATCAGTCAATTTAGCGTTAATTTGCATAAATTTAATGTTTTATTATTTTAAATTGTCATGCTGTAATAAAATAAACATGAAATAAAAATTAAATGATTGTAAAGTTATTTCATTTCAAACCTTCATAAGAGTTATTAAATATATAATTTACTTCAAGTTAAACACAAACATAGTATATTCTTAGGGATGCACGATATATAAATGCTATTTGTAAGATTATCGTTATCGATCCGATGTCTAAAATTACCCTGATATCTTTGAGCCGATAAATTACGTAATTGTACAGAACTGCCTGCAGCGCATGTGTGGGCGGAACTTGTTTAGACTTGTTCAGTGCACTATAATGGATCTCTCCCCACATAGTTTATTCCTTCAAAGTCCGTCATTTCTTTGTGTGTTATTGCTGTGCGTTAATAACTCAGTAAGTAACCACGTTCCTCATCATTGTAGATATGTTTGATAGAGTGCCATTGTGTATTTTACTTTAAATCGCCTCAGGAAAAAAAATATTACATGTGTAATCCTTTCCTGCTCTGTCTCTTTGTTGTGTTAGAGATAGCAGAGGAGATTCACTTACTCCAGGGCTGAATGATATTAGTTTCGGGGTTAACTCCCTTCTCTTTTAGTTGCATCCGGTGAATGAACGAGGACACATGTAACTTGGTCCAATCATCCCTGAAAACAGTATCATTGCGAAAAAAAACGCTCCTCTTTTCTGTGTCTCCCTCTCTTATGAAGTTTGCTGCATAAAAATATATCATTTTGAAATATTCATAATTATCGGCCCATACATATCGGCTATCGGCCTACAAGTCTGAAGAATTATCGGTTATCGGTATCGGCCAAAAAATCCATATCGGTGCATGCCTATATATTCTGACATAAGTTTTTAATAAGACGTCAAACAATGCCCATTTTTGCTAGTGAATTAAAGTTATGCACACTGTACGAAACGCCATTTTAGTTGTGAACGGAACACTGTTAATACTTATTATCTTTCGTACAAATGCGAAAGCCGTACTTTTCCCGTCTTTTCTCAAAAACTACTGGTTCAAAAGACATCAATCAAAATTTAGATTATGCAATAGGTATTCACCCAGAGATTGAACACACAAACATGCTTATCTGGCTTTCTATGACGAATGAGTGGTCGTTTGAGTGCACTGAATACCGAAAAGTGTATGGAACATTGTTAGTCTTCATTATTTATTACTACTACAGCATTTACTAATCATGTACTTGTTGTTTGTTCATGTTAGAAAAGACGTTAATACCACCTTATTGTAAATTGTTAACATAAATTCCCTGTAATTGATCTTACTAAATAGGTGATCATAATTAAACACACTTTTAAATAAGACAAAATAAATTTAGACTTGGTGCAAACATGCCGACAAAAATATTCCTTAGAATATTACACTATGAAATTTTATAACAAATAGCATCTGATAAAGTATTTATATGTATTTAAATATTTCATTTGCCACACTTAGTGCTTGAATAGTTGAATAGGAATGTGCTTGAGAGAAATGCTTATATTTGACTTTGGAAAAGGTGAAAGAATCCTGAAAAAAGTCAGCGTGAGCCTTTTTTTTTTAACTGTAGGCACTTCTTGGCATTTCCATCCATTGTTCATTATTAATACAAGAGTTTTTTCTTCTTAGGACTCTGATAACCCTGACCTGCGTGACCGCGGCTACATCTATTGGCGTCTGCTGTCCACTGATCCTGTCACCGCTAAAGAGGTGGTGCTGTCTGAGAAACCTCTGATCTCAGAGGAGACGGACCTGATTGAGCCCACCCTGCTGGACGAGCTCATCTGCCACATCGGCTCGCTGGCCTCTGTCTACCACAAGCCCCCAAATGCCTTTGTGGAGGGAAGCCATGGCATTCATCGCAAACATCTGCCCATCCAGCACGGCAGGTACCTACTATCCTATAAGACGCTATTCCCATAAATAAAGTTGGTCACTTTTTCTCATGTAACTTGAGTGTTTTTAAAGGGTTCACCTAAATCAGGGGTGCCCAAACTCGGTCTTGGTGGGCCGGTGTCCTGTAAAGTTTAGTTCCAAACCCATTTAGACACACCTGGGGCCTGTTTCAGTAAGGAGGTTCAAACAACTCAGAGTTTAAACTTGAACTCTGAGTTGATTTACCGAGAGATTAAAAACTCAGAGTTTTCGGTTTCAGAACAGCTGATCTGAGTTGGGTCAATCAACTTCGAGTAGACCAACTCAGAGTTAAGCGCGCGCACCGTGACTATAAAAAGGCATTATCAATGGAGCGCAGACATTACGAGTGACTATGGCAATATCTTATAAAAGAGATCAGCATTTCTTTCTCCAGCTGAACTTGATGTTCTCATGCAAAGTTATAGCAAATATGAGTGTATATATTTGAAAAGAAGCAGCCATCAACCAGTTAGCGTGGGAAAACAGCTGCTCAAGATAATGCCTAATTTAACTTTTTAAGTATTTAAATATTTAAGTATAATAAAATAAGTAATGTAATTTGTGACGTTTATATATTTTTTTCTAAATTTTCTTTTAGACATTTATTAGTTTTAAATGATTTAACAGTGCACTTGTGTGTCTGCCTTTTTATTGATCAAGTGATAGAGGTTAATATAACATTTAGAAGGTAAGCAGTACTAAAAAAATTTTTTAGAAAGAATAATAATCCCATTAATCTAGTTACAGTGCATATCGAAGGTGAATTCAATTTAATCATTTATTAAAAAAGCATAAGCCATTCTAGTACAGTTCTTCTGTGTGTGACTAAAATGTAGGCAATAGCTATGTTTCCATCCAAATATATTACATAAATTTATGTGCAAAACTGGAATATTGCATAAAAGATGCGAATAAAATTCCATCCAACGAGTGAAAGAGAAAAAAATGTCACTTCCTGATTTAACTGGCACCAAATATCAACAGTAAAAACAGAATTTACTGTGGTAGAAGAAGCTGCGTCAATTAATTCTTTATTTAGCTTAATTAATGTACTTGCGCCTCGATGTCAGAAGACAATGCTGAAACACAATGAACACGTGGGGGCGTCTGAAGCCATGAGACGCGGAGACTCTTGACACGCACCAGACGTTCGGAGGTAATTAATAATATACACTAATACTGAAACAGTTAAGGCATTTTAGAATGACTAAAACAATATTTAAGACGTGTTACAGTGTTCTCAGCCTCCATTTACACACATTTTCATTATCATATGATCATGATCTTTTTTTGAATGTACATACTGTAATTTGTTCAGTAAAAGTGTTTCCATCGTAGTTTATGCGCACATTTTCTATCGAATAAAAGTTTATCCTACTCAGTTATGTGCGTTTTTTTATGCATATTTTAAAAAGTTATGTGCATCATGACGTTTCTATCAATCGTTTTTATGCACGTATCCAAAATGAGCATTAAAATAGGTGGGGGGAAACGTTAGGCTAAGGCGAGAAATACGGCTTCATCTTTAAAAAAAGGGAGGAGACAGACAGAAACTCTGAGTTTAGAGAATAAAACCTGCTTCTGACCAGGTTAGATTCACAGAGTAAGTTACCACAGTAACTGACTCTGAGTTAAAGTTAACTCTCTTTCAGAAACAGGCTTGACTTACCCTGATTTCTCGAGTTTAACAAACCTGCCATTTTGAAACGGAAAACCCAGAGTTTCTCTCATTTCAGGGTTAAAATACTCTGAGTTTTCAGTTAACCTCCTTTCTGAAACAGGCCCCTGGGCTAGCTGATCAAGCTCTTACTAGGCTTTCTAGAAACATCCTTGCAGGTGTGTTGAGGCAAGTTGGAGCTAAAATCAACAGGACACTGGCCCTCCAGGACCAAGTTTGGACACCCCTGACCTAAATACTTGAAAAATACAAGGAAGAAATGCTTGAAACACTGTGTTGGTCCAAACTCCTCTATGTTTATGGTCATATTGTCATAACAATCAAGGGAGGGGCCCAAATTGTGCAATATAAAGGGGACAAACGATTCAGACAGTGTACATTTGGTTTCCATTCAGGTGAATGAAGTCTTATCTGCTTTGGCTCATAAGTCTCACAACATATCAGAGCAATTTCAATTACACTGAAAGTTGTATTTTATAGCAAAGAAATAATTAGAAACTTAGCATTGCTATTATGAACTGTGGCTGACATTTAACCTAATGACTGGCTGAACTTTAATATAGGCAAAAATACTATTAGCTATTTTTTAAAAGAGGAGGAGCATATCTCAATATGTCCCGTCCTGTTTTCATATTTTAGTTGAAATTATGCCACACGTCGAACAAAGCTGCTCACTTTAAAGCGATAGTTCACCCCAAAATTTTAATTCTCCACCATGAAACAAAATTTTTTTTACTTAACTTAAAAATGTAAGGCAAATTGATGAACAGCTTTTGAGTTAAGTTGAGTCAATACAAAAAAGCAAGTTGCCTTACAATTTTAAGTTGAGTCAACTTTTTCTTTTATTTTTGTGTGTGTGTTTTATTTTGTGTCATCATTTACTCACCGTTTGCTTGTTTCAAAGTTTCTTACTTCTCTTAAACCCAAAAGAAGATGTTTTGAAGAATGATGGAAACCTGTAACCATTGACTTCCATAGTATTTGTTTTTTTCTATTCAATGGTTTCAGGTATTCAGCATTCTTCAAAATATATTTTGTGTTCAACAGAATAAAAAAGCACAAGCATTTGCATCCACAAGAAGGTGAGTAAATAATGAGTAAATGTTTATTTTTGGGTGGACTATCCATTTAAGGCCATTTCAGGAGACCTTTAAAAAAGTGTTAATCTAACAAACAACTCAAAATCACAATGTCATGGTGGTCTGTCATCTCAAAAGTTCTGAAATCATGGTTATTTGTTTATTTCTCTCGCTTTTCTAAAAAAAAAAAAAAAAAAAAAAAGATGTCTGAATCAGTCTCAGTCTAGTAATACAATGGGGGACTCACTGAGAGTAGAGCCACACAGAACCTGCGTTGTCCTCTCTATTAGAACAATGAAAAAACACTTGTCGGTCCAATCCTTTGTTCAATTAGTGTTGCCTTTCTCAGTTTGTATACTCTTCTTTCACAGTATCGACACCGGGGAGAGTCCCGTCAGTACCGGCCCGGCTGCTTCCATTGATCAACCCCAGGTCATCCCATCTCAGGGTGACCTTCTGGGAGACCTGCTTAATCTGGACCTCGGGCCACCGGTCAATGTGCCCCAGGTGTCCTCCATGCAGATAGCGGCTGTGGATCTCCTGGGAGGTGGTCTTGACAGTTTGGTGCGTATTTTGATTTTTTTTACATCTGTCATGTCTGCATCATGGTTACTCCAAATATTATTTCCAATTACTAATCCTGCAATAATTAGGGTTTAATAATTATTAATTATAATTTTAGAATAAAAAAAAATAAAAATAGGTTTTAATGAATAATTAATGTATATTTTTAGTATTTTAGTCTTGTTTTCTGTTATATAAACTCTTTTATATTGAACTATATATACTATTTTTGAACAAGGAACATTTAACTAGCACCATTTAGTAAGATAGGAAGACTTTTTTTGTTGTTCCCCAAGATTTGTTTTGCTTTTCTTTTGTAGAAGTATTGTTTTAGCATTGCAGATACACTATTGTAATTTGTGTTAATCATTTGAAGTAGTTTTATGATTATGTTCTTTTCTTTTAACATTTTGGGTAAAGATTTTGTAATTTAAAAATGTTTGACTTTTTTTTTTTTTTAACCTGTCTTAACTTACAGTTTTTATGCATTTTTTTTAGTTGTAGTTGTTTTAGTATCTCAAGTTAAGCCAAACAATAAGAAAATAACAATTTGCTTACGACTAATATAAAAACTAATATTGCAGATATTAGTAGCAAATATTTGTTATGTTTTTAAATTCATTTACTTTAGAATAACCCTAAATAATATTAATATTCATGCTTTACAAGTAATGTTGTAATTTATATGCTTTTTATTTAGAATTTTAGTGATAATTGAGAAAAATTTTTTTATGGATGGAACTATTTAAAAATATATACATATAGATTTTGTCAAATTAAAAGAAATTAAACATAAAGGCAACATTTCTGGGGTTTTTTCTCTTAAGAGATCATTTATTAATTTGTTTTTATTTTATAGCAGTTGCACTATTGTACTGTTTTTGAAATAAACTCTTCAAAATTCATAGTTAATAAACAAAGACAATTAAAAAAATGTTTATAGTTTCAGGGTAAAAATAAATAAAAAAAAAAAAAGCTGAAAAGCTTTTCTGTACAGCTACATTACAGAAAATGTTGTGCTGTAAAACAAATATGCATGGAAAAATGCGCATTTCTCTGTAGTCTTGTATCCTGCATTGTTTTGGTTAATGTAGCAGTTTGCATATCTGTAGACTGAACATGTAGTAAACATACGTATAAAATTGCATGCTATAAAACCCTTTTTTCCTGGCTCCAAAACACCTTCTTGTGTAAACTAATTGCCAAAATGCAAGTGTTTTTCCTTCTGCCAACTAGTCAACAATTTTATTTTCTGTTATTCAGCGCTTAATAAGGTTTGTAATTATATTTGCTTAAGAATGAGCTCAAAAATTGTCATTCAGAAGCATTTGCCACAGTCCTGTCCTTAGAGGGGCCCCTCCTGATGCTGCTGTAGGATTTTCATTCAGTTTAGTAGTTTTCTAGGGTTTGTGTGTTAACTGGTGCATGTGTTGTTGAGGGGATTCAGACCGCTCTGCTCAGCATGACATGATTGCAGCAGTATATTTTACATTTGAGAGGTCTTCAAGTGAACAACAAAGTGAAGAATGGCAGGGTCAGACAGCAGCGTTTTGCTGCAATAGGAATGGGATTTAATTAATACTCTGACTTTCAATTAGGCGGTTATCGTTTATTGACACATTGCTAATTTCTGCTTTGCACTGGCAATCCAAATGTGATAAATAAAGCAGAAAGTAAAGGATGATCACAACTATGTATGTTGTTGTACATAAAATGGATTAGAGGATTTTTACTAATTTATTTAAGACTTCTGATTATTCACTGATTTATGTGCTTATGTAGATAATATAGTGCCTGATGAAATATGTAAATGAATTTATTTAAATTTTTATAGATTGAAAATGGGGATATACATGGCCATAGCTGAATAATTAGAGCTTTGGAATTAAAAAAGACATACCATGCGCCTTATTTAACATTCTTTTCTTGTTCTCATGAAAATTACGTTAGTGTAAAATCCTAGGCCATAATGAACAAAGTACTCTGACAATGCACATTGAATTATTAATATGCACGCTTCAGGCAGCATTTGATTGGCCACAATGTTTCCTAATTAGATTACAACAATTCTATTTTTTTCCATTATTCAGTTATAGATGTAGGACTCTTATTATGAAAACAAGACCAGCATTATAGAAAATTGGTAATGCAATAAGGCATGGAGTATCTCACCTTATCACAGCCTACTGCAAAATTTGTGAAAGGCAGATTATAATTTTATTTAGAGGCCCAAAGTTGCATAAGGTTAGTTTACCTGTAACTTTTGTTAGTTTAACGTGTGCATTGTGAAATTTGTTGTCTATATTTGTAACGAGGCAACAAAAATCTGCTGAATGTAAACAAAAACGTCTTAACATTATAGGTTAAATTTAGTCAAAACTAAAATTCAGATGTGTTTTATTTTGATTTATGTGTAGCTGCAGGGCTGGTGTGTGTTGATCTGGAGAGGCTGTAGTACAGTATATGCAGTGTTTTCACTTTCTAGCAGAACTCAAAGTGTTCTATCACAACAGCCACAGGCTCTTCTCTCCTAAACACACTGCAGCCACAGCACCACAACCTCAGGGCTGAATGTGTATACACAGCCATCATCCCACATAAAAATCTTCAGCTCAACTCACATACACAGTACCCGAGGGTAGCTGAGGAGATTTACATTTTTTGATTGGGATGTGTGCAAATCTCGCATGCTCTCTTAAAGGGCAAAAAGTAAGTGTACTGACAAAAGTAAGCCTTCACAAAATCATTACTTATTTACAGTGATACTATATTTTGAGGTGATTTAGTTACACGTATTCCACCATACTGCATAGTATTTTCTAGAAAGAAATGTAATTTATTTGTTATCGAATATGTTTACCTCACCTGTTTTTCTTCATATGGACAACTTTTTGTGGAATGGTGAATTTGATGAGTAGCTAACTTCGTACTTCTGATTGATAACACGCAGTGAAGCAGTTCTACAAAAGGGATAAAAAAAGCAATGTAAAATCAAGGTAAAACTATGTGGTCGTTTTGTTTTGCATGTGTTTTTGAAAATACAGTTGGTTAGGTTTGGGCCGGTGATTCGCTCAGTTATCTGTACTACAAGCCCTGTATTATATTTCATATTCACAAAAGTGTAAACAGCGCCCTCGTGTGGATTTGTCATCTGAAACGTGAAAATAAACATATTCGGAGAAACATATTTTACATTTAACAAAATGTAGGCTTAGGGGCGTATTTCCAATCAGCCTGGGCTGGTCATTTATAACATGCATGATGTCATTCAGAAAGCAGAACAAGCAAAAGAGAGTAAGCTAACTATGTTTATGCAAATTATGTAATTAAAAAAGGAATTGTTGCTATATAGCTCTGTTTTATAATCCCAGCAAGTAGCAGTAACGCCATCATATTGATTTTGTTTCGCCAAGCTTGAGAGCTCCATACAGAAGAGCTTCTGTGCTCCTGTTGGTCAAAGATGTGATAGACAACCAATTAAAAAAGAAAGTATCACACTATGGCATAAAACGTTGGGTTCTTGCATCTTGGTGTCTATTGTTGTTAATGAATCCCCATCATACCCTGCATCTGATGGATTATTCCAAATTTGGGTGAACATTGTATAATCTCAACTTGGATGTACTGTGACAGTCGGAGGTGGGTTGTAACGAATTACATTTACTTTATTTACTTGAGTAAAATTGTTGGGTAACTTATGCTTTTTGAGTACATTTAAATATGTGTACTTCTACTCAAGTAAACTTTTACGAACATATTTAATAGAATTAACTTAGTTAATAAAATTAACAAATTTGTAAAAACTTTACTTTTCGATACATTTGGCAACGTTCCTATGTTACTGTTAAATGATAATACATAGGTTTTATACGATGTGCACTGTATTAGGGAAGTTGTGTTGCGAAAGGTTGCTATAGAGACGCATATCTCGCTTTTGTTTATCTTGCGCCTGTGAATTCCAGCTCCAACCTGAAAAAACCTGTTGTGGTAAGGGTCACATTTGTGCTAATTTGAACCCTAACAATGGTAATTTGATAACTATGGGCATTTTTAACTTGTTGTAATTACACATGTCCAAGTGTTTTCCCTCTATCGTGCAAGCAGACAGACATCTTGTGAACACTAGAACCACACACTTTCATGAACAAAGCTACGTTCTAAACATTTTCTCAACCGTTTTACAGAAAACCAAATAAATTGAATGGCACGCTCTTTCATCTAGGCACTGAAACGAATGTAGTTTTTTAATAGTCTATCCACCTCTGGTGTAGAGCTGGACGATTTGGCCTAAAATCTAAATCTCGATTAATTGAACATTTTATCTTGATTCCCATTAATAAATGAATATTTTATTTATTTATTTTTTTGCCCTCTCCGCGCTGCCTACGCTTGTCAACTCTACCAATCTGACCAATCGCAGAGCTTGCGCTATCGTCGAAAAGTGTAGTTACAGTTTTTGAGAGGTCAGCGTCAGCATTAGTCACAGTGAGGGGTATGTAAACACATGAAGGCTGTGCTTAACGCAGAAGTGTAAACAGATCTGGGTCACGTGACTCCACACGTGGTAGGGAAAGTAATTTAAAAAATTTGACAAATTTGATTGATTATAGCAGTGGTCACCAAACTTGTTCCTGGAGGTCCGGTGTCCTGCAGATTTTAGCTCCAACCCTAATCAAACACACCTGAACAAGCTAATCAAGGTCTTACTAGATATACTTGAAACACCCATGCTGGTGTGTTGAGGCCAGAGCTAAACCCTGCAGGGACACCGGCCCTCCAGGACCGAAATTGGTGACCCTTGGATTATAGGTTCTGAATGTCAATTTCGATTAATCGCCCAGCCCTACACTGGTGACACTCACAAAGGCTATTGAGCTCTAAAAAATGACTAATAAAAATTCATTTCAACACCCTTATTGTGCTCAATTGTAGAAAATGACACTGTCTGGAGCAAGACGAGGTTGAATAAATGACTGAATCCTTATATTGGATGGACCGTCCTATTAATAGCGATAGGGATATTCATGGGAAATGCATTTTAAAGGGACCTGCCAGAATCCTCACATCCAGAAACAATTCATTTTGTCCTCCATCCATAAAAAAGCCTGTTTTCACCTCCTCGTGACTAAGTGGATTTGTCAAGCAGGTATCTTGCTGCTGAAGGAGGCACCTTGAGCGTGGCACATGTGAAGCGTCTATATCTGAGCCGCGCAGGTGCTGCGCCTCTGTGTAATCTTCTGTCCAAATTGGAGCAGTTTCTGCGTCAGAGCTTCGAACGGGGGGCCCTGAACAAACCAGGATGGAGACGCAGGCCTGCTGTGTGAAGATTGCAGCTCAAGGCTTGTTTAGCACGGTGGAGGGAAGAGTGTTGAATCCTGCTGCTACACTAGTGATGCATCTGAGTTTCACCGCTCGCTGATGGGCCACTTCTCTACCATATGTTGTGACTCTTGAGATGTGCTACATCCAGTGGTTAAACCAGGATTTGGGAAAAACGGAGGTGGTGGTTTAGTTTCTCAGGGCAAGATATGACATGAGGATTAAAAACTTGTTGTAACTGGTGTTTGATCATAATGGTTTTTTGACCCTTGTGGTGTGTGGCAAACTGAAGACTGGGGTCCCTGGTCAGTACTACAAAGGTCGGCAATCCGGGGAATATACCAAAAAGCTGAGGACCGGGGGGTGGGGGGTAGTGGCATTCTGGGAGTTTTCTGAGAGCGAGAACAAAACGGGAGATGGGTCTCAAATACGGGAGACTAGCGGGAAAAGAGGAGTGTTGACGGGTATGTTTTAAGGTCAATATTATTAGCCCCTTTAAGCTTTTTTTTTTTTTTTTTTTTTTTTTTGATAAACAACATAACAAAGCATCATTATACAATAACTCACCTAATTACCCTAACATGCCTAATTAACCTAGTTAGGCTTTTAAATGTCACTTTATGCTGTAGAGGTGTCTTGAAAAATATCTAGTCAATTATTATTTACTGTCATCATGGCTAAGAGAAAATAATTCAGTTATTAGAAATGAGTTATTAAAACTACTATGTTTAAAAATATGTTGAAAAAAATCTTTTCTCCGTTAAACAGAAATTGGGGAAAGAAATAAACAGGGGCTAATAATTCTGACTTCAACTGTACATGTAATTGATTAATTATCATTATTATTATTATTCATTCATTCATTTTCTTTTCGATTTAATCCCTTTATTAATCTGAGGGCGCCACAGCGGAATAAACCGGCAACTTATCCAGCATATGTTTTACGCAGCAGATACCTTTCCAGCTGCAATCCATCAATGGGAAACATCCATACACACTCATTCACACTCGTACACTATGGAAAATTTAGCTTATTCGATTCACCTATATCACATGTCCTTGGACTGGTGGGGGAAACAGAAGCAACTTGAAGAAACCCACGCGAACATGGGGAGAACATGCAAACTCCACACAGAAATGCCAACTGACCCAGCTGGGGCTCGAATCAGTGGCTTTCTTGCTGTAAGCCAATTGTGATACCCACTGCGCCACCGTGCTGCCCTATTTTTATTATTATTATTATTATTATTACTATAATTACGCTAAATAGTAAAAATTATATTTATTATTACTCAGTAGTTAAATGAATACATTGTAACAAGCACACTCTAAAAAGTAAAAACCTTTGAGTAGTACTTATTTTCTCTTTTACGTTTAGCACTTGTGCTTTATTTGTATTGTGTGTTTACTTTATTAGTTTTAACCTTTGCTTTGTACAATAAATCTGCAGTATAATGGCTAATGTATCATGCGCGTATTCATTTCCTGCTACAGTTTGAAGTTATCGTCAACAAAATTACCAATTGTTAAAAATGTTGTTATGAGACTGATTGCAAGAAAACAAAACACAATACACGTACATCAAGGAATTGATTTATTTTTATATATATCTATATCTGAGGTCCTCCTTGTTTTTTTCATAGTGTAAATCTACATCTTGTCTTCATCTAGAAAATTGAAAATAGAAAATTCCCTACAGCATGGACTTTTCAAATAAATCAAATAAAAAATAAGCACAAATATTAATTGAAAATAAGCATCATATTTAGCAGTATTTCCAGGGCGATAATTGTTGCTTAAAGAGCCCCTATTATGGTTTTTTTTAAAATGACCTTCACAGCAAGTGAATGAACACATCCAGCTGAGGTTTAAATCTAAAAGTGCACCTTGTTTAAAACTATTGATTCTTTAGTGAAATAGTTGACTCAGAGTCAAATAAACGAATCGAGTAGGGTTTGGATCTTTTGTTTGATCGCATCGACACCGTAACGATACATCACCAAATATGTAGTTACAGTTTCGGTAAAATGTGAATGCGCTTTCACTTCATACACTAGCGGAGGCGTGGGGATCACGGGACTGATCATGAAGTGAAGATGGCGATCATTCGGCTGAGGGGAAAAAAGGGTTAAAGTTAATTTTCACAACAATTATACACACAGTATAGCCAACGTCGTGCTGTGTTTGTTCCTGTCGTTTTTCTGATTTTTGATACAATAACCTGCGCTGCAATGTGGGATTTGTGGACTTTTTGCTATTGAATGAGCAGCAGAGACTATGGGACATTGTCAGACTTTGACAGGGACTTTTAAATTTCATATGTACCAGTATCTACTTCCTCCAGATCATAACATGTAAGTATCATTAAAATTCTTACCTCGTTTTGTGTAGTTTGCAAAATATGTGTTTAATTGTGTGTTATAAGTTGTAATGACCCCGCGCGGCTTGTAATCACGTACCGATTATAGATCAGTGCTTGTACTGTATCTCTCAGGTTAAATCTGTATGGGGTTATTCACATATCGCGTCCAAAACTACATTAAAAACGTGAGGCGTGCTTCTTCCTTTACCGATTCGAATGCGTTTTTGAAATCACGATCCTCTGCTGTTTGCCTTTGCTATTTCCACCATCAGCTGTTGTTGTTATTACTTGAAGTTATGGTTAAGAGTAGAGTATATGCTGGTTTTTAACTGCATAGCTTTAATGCATTTCTGCATTAGGCTCTCACATTCTTTCTGCTACTTGTCAGCTGGCAGCTAGCTCTCTGCAACTCACACATGGTCACCCACTGAAGCTAAGCAGGGCTGCGCCCGGTCAGTACCTGGATGGGAGACCACATGGGAAAGCTAGGTTGCTGTCGTAAGTGGTGTTAGTGAGGCCAGCAGGGGGTGCTCAACCTGCGGTCTGTGTGGGTCCTAATGCCCCAGTATAGTGACGCTATACTGCTCAGTGAGTGCCGTCTTTCGGATGAGACATTAAACCGAGGTCCTGACTCTCTGTGGTCGTTAAAAATCCCAGGATGTCCTTCGAAAAAGAGTAGGGGTTTCACCCTGGCATCCTGGTCAAATCTGCCCACTGGCCTCTGTCCATCATGGCCTCCTAACCCTCCCCATATCATAATTGGCTTCATCTCTCTGTCTCCTTACCACCAATCAGCTGGTGTGTGGTGTGTGGTCTGGAGCAAAATCCAGGTTGATGCTGCACACTAGTGGTGGATGAGAAGACCCCCCCCCCCCCCCCACCACCACCATTGTGTAAAGCGCTTTGAGTGCCCAGATAAGCGCTATATATATGTAAGGAATTATTATTAATTATTATTATTATTACTTCATACTGTAGCTGTGGTAGGCATTTCTCTCTGTATCCTTCTAAATACAGTCGATCGATCGCAATATACTCGGTCATTGGGCCAGTCAGCGATGTTTAGCTTCGCTAAAGCAGGGGTTTGGGAACAAATGAATCGCTGGAACGATTCATATGGGAGTCGCTGGGATAATTACATAAAAATAAATGCATATTAAAAGACAATAAGAGTGTTTTTTTTACCTATATCAGCATGTTGTTGGAGACCCCCAAAACCAAAATATGAATTTTTTTTTATGCAAATTAGGGGCTCTTTTAGTTCTGACGTAAGTTGTCCTACTAGTATTCACCACGTACTACTAATTCTGAATGTAATGACCTTCTGGCCTACGTCAAGTCCCTAAACAGAGGTGGAATCAAACCGAAATCCAGCAGTCAAATCAAAGTAGTTATACAAGAAGTGGATTAGATTGTCAAACAAACTGCCAATTATTTTTCTTCTTCTTTTCAACCTATTTAACAGCCAGTCAGTTTAACGCCAGCACAAAGCTTTGTATTCAACACAATGACTATGCTCTTGCTGACGACGTGAGTCATTCCAATAAAATACCAGTGCTTGTCATCTCTCTGCCAAGGAGACAGTGCTCAGAGCTGAAGAATGTTAAACATTGAACAGTCTGCAGAACCATCTGACTGCTCAAGGTCGAAAGACGGTTTCAAAGCCGTGCACGAACACTGCAGACTCAGCACCCTAAGGGATACACTTTCAACTCTCGCTCTCGACGGGCTCTTTAGCCAGTTTTATATTGACATGTAGCAGGTCTAGTCCACTGAGCATGTCTAAGATGAATCGCAATATGAATTAGAATGCATCAACTGATATTTTTTTGTCTTTGCATTTGACAGACCTTAAGCATGGCTTGTTGCGCTTCACAGCTCAGCTTGCGAATTGTGTCCTGCTGAGTGTGAATCTGCATGCACGTTTTCTGAGTGGGAAAAGCAAGGTGACTGTACATCTGAAGGTCAGGGAGAGATGAATGTGGACTAAGAAAAATAATCAACAGTGCTGTAATACTCGTGAAATCAGAATTGATTCATTCGTTTTCTAAATGCATCCATCCATTGTATGTGCATGATGCATCAGTGAGTTTCATTCTGAACGCAAGGAAATATGTCTATATTTTATAAATGAAGTAACATGGTTCACCTATGAAACATGCTTCATTTTTGCTGGTATTTACCACCCATGTTTTATTAATTATGTTAACAATCTAATTTATGGCAAAATTTTATTTTTATTCCGTTTAGGGCTGCACGATATTGGAAAAATCTGATATTGCGATGTGTTTGTTTTTCTGCGATATTGCGATACGACTACTGTTTCACAAGGTAGTTTGAATAGCACTATTTGATGGTTTTCTAGGGAGTCTAACTGTATTCTGGTACAGAAATTAAATGGACCATTTTCACAAGCCTGTTATGACGCATCAGCATCTTACATTCTTGAAAGTTTTTTATATATAGATTTAGAAAAACAAAAAACAAAAGAACATTTATATATGTTTCTGTATGTAGTGTATCATCTTTGCTTCAAATTTTCTTCTTTGCGAGGCATTTCTAATGCAGCGTCTATGGGGCATGACCGTAAATTTGACATTATTCTCTCCTCTGTCTGCCGTTATCAGTCTCTCAAATCACAAATTTTTCCTTTTTCTGAACACCTTTATGACATCATCATTGAGTTTTTTTTTTTATTATTTGAGCAAATAGGGTATATGCCGAAGCATGCTAATAGGACTTTTAATTTGCCAGTAACCTGGGTTAAGCGCTTCCGGCGAACTCTATGCCAATGCAAAAACCGGCCCGTTTAAGGTCTGTTTTCTTTTAAAAATCAGCGATCTCCACTGGCTGAGTGATATCCGATTTAAAGTGGGTCTCAGATTGTACAAGAAGCACTGCATTAAATTACATTTCCCCCCGCCATGTCTTTATAATATGAGCATTTATTTTACCCCAGTATATTCAATGGAGCTTCTGCGCTAGCCTGCCAATTCTAGCGGGCGCGTACGAGTAAACGGCTTTTTGTCTCGTTTATGCTTGAGCAACTAAATGAATGCCAAAGTTTATTTAACTGAATGTATTTTAGTGACATTACAACATTGATGCTGTAAAACAGTGGTCCCCAAACATCGGGCCGTGGACCGGTACCGGTCCGTGAAACAATTGGTACCGGGCCACATAAGAAATCATAAATTATTTCTGTAGAAAATATTCCCCCCGCGACTTGGTTTCTTCCACTCACCCCAGCCATCTCACGTGAAATGCACTATGCCAAAATCCACCACGGAGCAGTAAGAATGATCACTAGAATATAGCGCAGTGGTGGTTGTTGATAGTTTAAAGTTATAAAACAGGTATTATAGAGTCCAAATCAGCAGAGCATTTTAGGATTGTGCATATATGTGTGAGTGCATCGCTAAGTAAGTACCCGAAATCATTGCTATATGTATCTATATGGAGTTTCACATAATCATACTCATTAGGGCTGTAACATGCCAATGCATACATTTTATTGGTCTATACGGTTGTATTATTGTTAATATGTTCGTCAGTTGAAATGTTTGGCACAGATGTTATGTATTTGATGCATATAAACCTTGATTGAAACATAATCAGACCGCGATCGTGCAACTAGGGCATGCGCACTGAGTTGTTCATGATTAACCTGGATGCACGAGCGCAGCAGCTGTGTTCACGTTAAGACCCCCCCCCCCCCCCCCCCCCCCACACACCGGTCTGTTGTAAAATTGACAACCGTTGACCGGTCCGCGGTGATAAAATGTTGGGGTCCACTGCTGTAAAAGAAACCATATAAAATGGAAAAAAGTTCACAATAACAGGTCACCGGAAGTTTATCAGTATGGGAAAAACACTAGCTCGTCATATACCCTATAGGATTGTTAAAAATTATTTGTTGTATTCTCCTATTCACTGCGCACTTAATTTTCTCAGCAATGACTACTTCTGCTAGTAAACCCAGAAATGTAAAAAGGGTCTATAATTATAATGCAATAGGTGCTTTTCTTACTTCGCTTTCTTTTTTCTAGACCAAATATCTAAAAATTCTTAGATCAAGTCAAATTTAGTTTTTCCTTAAAACAAGTAAAATAATTATGTATTTGCATAAATTGTTTATATTCTATATATCAATATGATATCAATGCTGAAACTATATATTTCGGAGCCCTAGTTCTGTTCCAATTTTTAAGCATAAACAATTTAGCAATTTTGGTGTTCACCATGAAGGTTCCAAGAAGAAAAATATATGTTAGTTGTATAATAAAGACAAAACTAGTTCATACGATAGACTGTTGAGGACATACTGCAGAAGTAGTAATATTAGAAATACTTTTTATTTTTGATGTGCTTTTCTTTAACTCGAAAATAGCTAGAAAACATGAAAGCAAGCAAAACCAGTTATTCAGAAATTCACAAAATAAAATCAAAGTAAGGATAGGACGGTTCATGAAAGTGAACCTGAACCATTCAAAAAATTTACATAAAGTATTTTTTTTCACATACAGAGTTATACATAGTATAACAATAAGAATCTAAATTTGGAGAAATAGAAGTTATGCAATAGAAAATGAAAGCAAATATAAACTTTTTAAAGATCAAAACCACAAGAGTATATGGTTGTAAAAAAAAGTACAAATTATAAAAATATACAATAGTTATCTGTACAAACGGAAACATAGAAGTGTTTCTAGCAAAGTGCCGGGTGTATAAGAGAGAACAGAGTGTATCCTATCCATTCGGTTCTCTTGTAACGGTTTGGTTATTGTGTGCATTGCGGATCACTTTTTTCACATTTTATTTTTTTATCATTTGGCAGGGAAGTGAGTGTTTGGAGTACATGTATCTGACTGGAATGTGAATATATACAGTTGAAGTCAGAATTATTAGCCCCTCTGAATTATTAGTCCCCCTGTTTATTTTTCCCCCCAATTTCTGTTTACAGAGAGAAGATTTTATCAACATATTTCTAAACAAAATAGTTTTAATAACTCATTTCTAATAACTGATTTATCTTTTATTATGATGACAGGGCATAATATTTGACTAGATATTTTTCAAGACACTTCTATACAGCTTAAAGTGACACATAAAGGCTTAACTAGGTTAACTAGGCAGGTTAGAGTAATTAGGCAAGTTATTATGTAACAATGTATTGTTCTGTAGACTATCGAAAAAATGTAGCTCAAAGAGGCTAATAATTTTGTCCCTAAAATAATGTTTAAAAAATTAAAAACTGCTTTTATTCTAGTCAAAATAAAACAAATAAGACTTTCTCCAGAAGAAAAAATATTATTAGACATACTGTGAAAATTTCCTTGCTCTGTTAAACATCATTTGGGAAATATAAAAAAAAAAAAAAGTCAAAGAGAGGCTTATAATTCTGACTTCAACTGTATATATGTACCAGGCATACCTAATGAGTGAATCGCTCATATGAAATAACCAATTTGTGTGTGCAAAATACATGATACAGCTGGGAAAATAAATATTGAGCACATCACCCTTTTTTTCAGAAAACCTATTTCTAAAGGTGCTGTTGATTTTCCCCAGATGTTGGTAGCAACCAAAGAAATCCATATATGCAAAGAAAAAAATCTAATTGCTTTACAAAGTAAGTTGTGTAATAAAATAAAATGACGCAGGGAAAAAGTATTGAAGAAAGCGAGATGTAGAAATGCAGTGAAAGCCCAGACAGCAGCTAAAATGCTTTCAGAGAAAGACAGTCAAGCTGTAGAATGGCCCAGCCAATCCCCTGACTTGAATCCATTAGAAAATACAAAGCAAAGATCAGGTTTGATAGACTAGACCCACAGAACCATCAAGATTTTTTACACACTGTTAAAGTCTGTGAAAAGCTCACACCCGCGCATTACAGTTCACTTCATTCTCCATATGAGAAGCGTCTTAAAGCCTTTTACAAGTATTAAATACATTTCAGTAGTTCAGTACTTTCTCCTTGTGTCGTTTCATTATTATTGCACATTACACATTTTTCAGATTTGTTTGTTTGTTTTATTTTTATGTTTGTATTGTTTGAGTTTTTACGTCTGGTTCAATTTCATGTCAACAGCTCCTTTAGAAATATTATTTCCTGGTAAAAACATGACGTGTTTAACCCTCTCAGGCTCAAATTAATTTTTAGAAACAGGAAAAATCTGATATTCGGGGAAAATTATCATATGGGGTAGTACAATAGAATCCTGATTTTTTTTTTTTTAGAGAGACCTTCACATGCAAGGCGTTCTGGGATGTTGCAGTTTTGCAACATTGGCTCAGTGTGGTAATTAGAAACTGACGACTGAATATGATTTGAACAATAACTTTTAATATACAACTTTTCAAACAATGTAACAAATTGCTTTTCAGTGGCAGAACAACAGCAAAAACAATATAGGATCCAAATCCAATATCTCAAATCCTCATTGAATAGGTCATGTTTCCAAGTCACTTTGTCATGTGGAACTCCAAGAAACTTTTTTTTTTTTGTGTGTGTGTCATCTGGTGAGCAAGTTGGGAAACTGTTTGTTGCAACCAAGTCCTGCAGTGGTACTTTTGAGTAAAAAAAACTCATAAAATATGTATCTGGAGTAATAAGGTAGTTAATTTTTAACTGTTGCAAATCAGCAACGCCTGCCATGAAAGGGTTAATGCTTATTTCCCCACTGGATGCAAACAGCCCTTGAAGCAGGTTGTCAGTGTGTTACTATGGTTATAGTTTACTGTAGTCTATTCCCTCCCATCTCAATTTAACTTTGTTTAATTTTCTCCAGAGTTTAAAGTGGCTTGTTCATAGTTAACGCTGCAAACTCATCAGTTTAAAGAATGCAGCGCAAAAGCCAGCAGAAAGTGAAAGTAAACATCAATGAAAGGATTTTTAAAATGAAAGCTGCCAAAGTTACAACATTTTCCCCTTTGCTGTATCAGAATTGAACAAAGGCTGTGTTGTTTATTAAAATAATGTACAGTATTAGTATCAAGTTGCTTCGTTCTTTCAGCTTTTTGATTACATGGTCTTTAATAACTTTTTAAATATACTTTAAAGGCTATTTCATTCATGCTGATGTATGGTATTTCTAAATGGCATCTAATGGTTATTTGTGACATCACTTCCTTGACAGCAGGATTGTGTTATTAATGGATCTCTCTGTTTGTCTGTGTCATGTTGTGTTGTTTGTGGGCCTGGATTTGGGTCTTGTGTCCCTTGTTGTAGCTCGGGGGAGATCTGGGAGGAGGTGTTGGGGGCAGTCCTGCAGTAAGTGAGCTCCTCTGTCTCTCTCTCTCCTCGCTCGTGTCTGCCTGTCCACACTCTGCATGCTGTGCACTATTAATACAGCCCTTAATAGACACCTAGCTCTGTGTTCTGCTCTATTTCTTTCTGTTGCATGCACAAATGTCCATCCTGCTTTGAGGCGGTATGATGTTTCTCGGATGACTTCTTCAAGTGCTGCCGGGGGATTTTCATGCCACATCCACACATTTCTGCAAACAGTTTAAAATCTTCTGATTTTTTTTAATGAAAAGGATAATTATTAATAGCTAATTAAACCAAATAATGCTACTCAAGGATTAATTCTTACTAAGTAATCCACTGTTTTATAAGAGAAGGGTCAAAATGAACATATTAGAAGATTTGGAGCCAAATTACAGCGGGAGGAAGTGGCTTAGTATAAGCTGTGTAAAAAGAGACCCACGTTTGGTTTTAAACTGGATTTAGAAACTGTTTACCAATGTGTTAAAACATGAAAACAGCGTATTAAAATGCAATAACAGTAGAAAATTTTATTAGAAAGTTGATAGCAATGTGCTAAAACTTGTAATCATAAAGGCAGTATGTTTCTAACATCCCCCTGATAACATGTTTGCAGTGTGCTAAATCATTTTAGTAACATGCTAGCAGTGGGATGTTAAAACATGCTAGCATTGTGTTAAATCAGTCTAGAAACATGCTATAAATGTGATAGTAAACTTGATTAAATGATATTTTACATTTGAAGCTTTGAAGAATTACTTTCTAGAGTTAACATTACAAACTAACATTTGACTACAAACATTATTATCTAGTTTTACTATTAGCAGTCCTAAAAATGATGTTGTCTCATATTTAAAGGAATATGCTATTATACATTCACCGGCTCCTTTATTAGGTACACCTGTCCAACTGCTCGTTAACGCAAATTTCTAATCAGCCAGTCACATGGCAGCAACTCAATGCATTTAGGCATGTAGACATGGTCAAGACGATCTGCTGCAGTTCAAACAACACGCCCAACCTTGAAGCGGACGGGCTACAGCAGCAGAAGACCACACCTGGTGCCACTCCTGTCAGCAAATAACAGCAAACTGAGGCTACAATTCGTGCAGGCTCACCAAAATTGGACAATAGAAGATTGGAAAAACGTTGCCTGGTCTGATGAGTCTCGATTTCTGCTACAACATCCAGATGGTAGGGTCAGAATTTGGCATCAACAACATGAAAGTATGGATCCTTCCTGCCGTGTATCAACAGTTCAGGCTGGTGGTGGTGTAATGGTGTGGAGGATATTTTCTTTGGGCCTATTAGTACTAATTGAGCATCGTTTCAATGCCATAGACTATCTGAGTATAGTTGCTGACCATGTCCATCCCTTCATGACCAGTGTGCCCATTTTCTAATGGCTATTTACAGCAGGATAACGGACCATGTCAAAGTGCGAATCATCTCAGACTGAATTCTCGAACATGATAATGAGTTCACTGTACTCAAATGGCCTTCAGAGATACCAGATCTCAATCCAATAGAGCACCTTTGGGATCTGGTTGAACATGAAATTCGCATCATGGATGTGCAGCCGACAAATCTGCAGCAACTACATGATGCTATCATGTCAATATGGACCACATTCTCCGAGGAATATTTCCAGTACCTTGCTAAATCTATGCCACAAATGATTAAGGTAGTTCTGAAGGCAAAAGGGGGTCCAACTAGTACTAGTAAGGTGTACCTATTAAAGTGGCTGGTGAGTGTATATGGATATAGAAAAATTTTATAGAAATTGCTAAAAAGTTTCAAATAATTCAGCATAGTAATATTTTAGTCTTAATTTCTTTAAAAGATTTTATCCCTTTCAATATTTCTCATTACACCACCCTGAGGTCATTATACAGTATGTGCAATTCAAATTCTTAAATGGTCTTTTTAAAGATATTTTTAATACAGCAAACTTAATAAAAAATGCCTGTCTTAAATTAAAATAATATTGCTTTCGTGTTTCCACAGTAATATGTCTTCAAATTTCAGGAGTGTCACTTTGACGCATTTCTACAAAGCAGTAGATTACTCAAAATTCATCTATAGCGTTTTTACGTTAAAGACTTGAAATAACAGCCAATCTAAAGCATTGATTTATTTTATTTTATCTATTTTTTTTTCATGCCTAAATATCTTCTACTGCTTTTATGCTGCTTCTCCTGCACTGCTAGTATGACCTATATGTAGACTGCATGTTGCTGGTGTTTAAAGGTCTACACAGATGCCTGCTGGAGTGGATTTAAGCCCTCTGTCACTCCGATATCTTATCATCTCTGTCTACGTCTCCCGCAGGTGGGCCAGAACTTCATCCCATCATCGGTGCCCAACACCTTTGCACCATCTCCGACACCTGCCGCTCTTAGCAGCGGACTCAATGACCTGTTTGAGTTGTCCACAGGAATGGCCACTGCTACAGGAGGATATGTGGCTGCTAAAACTGTAAGTTCTGCTCACCGCTTAACCATAACAGTTTACCAATGTTCGTGATTGTTTTTTAGTATCACTTAATGATAGAAACGTTTTAAAATCGAGTTCATGTTGGAAACATGAAAACAGTGGGATTAAAAACATGTCAGCAAAACAATAACAGGATTCAACCATTAAACGCAAATTAACACTATGCTAAAACATGTTACAAACAAGTTTGCAACATACATAATTCCTGTATTAAACCATTCAAAAAACATAGTAACAATGTGTTAAATCGTGCTAGCAGAGCAGGCTGCTAGTTCATGATAAACTGTTATGTAATATTACATGTTAGCAATAGAAAATCATGCGAAAAACAAGTTAACAAAATGCTAAAACATGCTACAAACAAGTTAGCAAAATGTTTTAAAAATTCCAGCGTTAAACCTAAAAACATAATAGCAATGGGTTAAATCTTGCTAGCAGAATAGTCTGCTAATTCATCATAAAATGTTGCATGATATTACATGTTAGTGATGGTAAATCATGTGAAAAACAAGTTAGCAGTATGCTAAAACATGCTACAAACAAGTTAGCAAAATGTTAAAAAAAATAAACCATTTAAAAAAACACAGTAACAATGTGTTAAATCATGCTAGTAGAGCAGTCTGCTAATACAGAAGTTCTCAAAGTGGGGGTCGGGACCCCTCGAGGGGTGGCTGGACAATGAAGGAGGGTCGCCTGGTGATTTAAAAAAGTCTATTTATTATTATTAAATCATATAGGAATGATCATATTTTATTCATAACCTACTGAAGAGAAAAAAATAGTCGTTTATAATTACTATATAGTTACTATAGTAGCTTATAGTTACTAGTTCTATTGGATTGCGACCCCAGTGGTAATTACATTATATTAAAGACATAGCAATAGCGTCAGATGCAGCAGATTGATTTTTATAACACCAGGTTAAAGTTTCTGGCCCATTTACAGCACTGACATTAAACGAAGAATATACCTTGGTGTATTGGTGTGTGTGTGACATTGCATGCAAGGTTTCTGTATTCATAACCAGGATATTGGGGGTTGCGAGTTACTGGCATCGTCATATTAGGGGTCGCAGGCTGAAAAGTTTGGGAAGCCCTGTGCTAATACATTATGAATGTTACGTGATATTACATGCTAGCTATGGATAATTATGTGAAGAACAATTTAACAATATGCTAAAACATACTACAAACAAGTTAGCAACATGTTTCAAAAACAGCAGTGTTAAACCATTTAAAAAACATAATACCCATGTGTTAAATTATGCTAGCTAAATAGTGCTAATTCATGATAAAATGTTTAGTGCTATTACAAGTTAGCAATGGTAAATCATGCAAAAAACAAGTTAACGATATGTTAAAGCATGTTACAAACACGTTAGCAACATTAGAAAAATATCAGTGTTAAACCATTAAAAAATTATAATAGCGGTGTATTAAATCAGGCTAACAGAGTAGTCTGCTGATACATTATATACTGGTATGTGATATTACATGTTAGCGTTGGTAACTCATGCGAAAAATAAGTTAGCAATATGCTAAAACATGCTACAAACAAGTTAGCAAAACATGCAAAAAAAAAAAAAAACATTCAAAAAAACACAGCAACAACAACATGTTAAATCATGCTAGCATGGGGGTGGGGGGGATTTGCACTCGTGATATCTTTACTGCTCTATTCATTTAACCTATCAAATGTAATGTTTTGACCATCACTGTACCTCTCATGATCTGTTCACTTGCTCATTCACTCTCGTCACCATGATTTCTGGGTATTTTAATACATTTTGGGGGATCACGGAGCCGGTATGAATTTGCGGAAGACATGCAGAGCTTTTGGGAGAGGTCATAACAAGACTCTGGATAGAGAAGATAGCTCCGCTTGCATCACAGCATGGGATGTGCGCGACGTATCTGAAGAGCGGAGAGGGATGCGGGAACTATTTGAGGACCAGGCGGGAGATGCCTGGTTTCCGGGAGACTATCATTCATTTGTGGGCATCCCGGAGTCTCGATGCATTGACTCCCAGAACTTTTCAGAGACTTGGGATGTCTGCATCTGTATATATTTTAGCTGCAGTGACCGGTGCGCAGAACAGAAATGACATGCTGTTGTGTAAATAAGATATTACATATGGCTTTTTAGCTTTTTTATTTAAAAAGTTGTGATCTGGCGCTATATAGATAATACAATTAACGTGACTTCAAGGGGGGCAGGTACAGCCGTTGGAAGGGCGGGGCGCCCCCCTTATATAATGGTAGGGGAAACACTAAAGCACATGCTAGCATTGTGTTCATGCTAGAAACATGTTAGCACCTATCAGCATGTTAAACATTCTAGCAATATTCTAAATCAGAAATAAGCTAGCAACATCAAAACACAAATAATGTTTAATCACTCTAGGACAGAGGTCACCAATCTCGTTCCTGGAGGTCCAGTGCCCTGCAGCGTTTAGCTCCAACTTCCCTCTTGTGTGTGTGTGTTGAAGAGCTGCTGAACACACACACACTGTATTTTTGACGGCAGACACGTGACCTTGGAGAACGGTTTTCTCGTATTTCTGACGTGCTTGAACCACATCTGACAGATTATAACGGCTTTACCAGACACATTTCTAACTTGTGTGTCACAAAAACACTCTTTAATCTATTAAAATGCCATTGAAACCCATTTTCGGAGCGCAAATTACCATTTGTCAACGCTGTAAACGGAAGTTTTTAGCATTCATTCGGAAGACGCTGGTTGCTATGGCGCCCTCCATGCAGCAGCCGTGAAAAAGGTCTAAAGAAATGAAGGTGACTTGGCTTCACTTGATAATAGGAGAACATAAACCGCAGCTCATGTGCTTCCTTAATACATAACCTTTGATGTATCCCATAATTCAACCCCAGCACCCATTTTATTCCTAAGAAGGGCAGTTCAGTCTGTTCTCATTTTCCAAGATGAGCATTAACTTCATGGGCTACATAAATACCGGCGTGCAGAACAGCTCTCGGGGGAAAGACTTCTCAGCAATCATCATTAATAAGAGCTCTATTAGAGCCGGAGTAGGTCAGTAGAGCAGGACAGAGCACAATTAGTCCATATTAGGGCACTTTATGATCTACCTTGAGTTCCCCAGGGGTGAATCCGTGCTGTATAAATATGTGTCAATTTGTCTCTCATTATCTGATTCTGTTTCTTTTTCGGATGCCAGCGCAGTTCTTGTAAGCAACAGTGGTCTGGGTGAGTGAGTGTAGGTCAATGTCAGACGCCTCCATTAAAAGTGTCCTTCAGTTTAGAGTGCCTGTAGTTATCCTCTTAGCCTGATAGCTTTCATTTTAATAAGTAGAGAAAGTGTAAAATTAGGGTGGTGATGAACACTTATTGCTTTGTTTTACTTTTTTTTCGAAGGTGTGGCTGCCAGCAGTCAAGGCCAAAGGACTGGAGATTTCTGGAACCTTCTCTCGGCGTCAAGGGCACATGTATATGGACATGACCTTCACCAATAAAGCATTGCAGCATATGACTGACTTTGCCATCCAGTTCAACAAGAACAGGTTTGCTGTTATGATGATAAATGATGATACAATGTGTCTTTTTCTGTTGTATCCCGAGCAAAAAAAGGAAAAAGATGAGTAACATAAATGATGACTATGGTTTACAGAAGAGACACCCACTAAATTGTTGTTTTCAGCACTGTACAGTGCATCTGGAAAGTATTCATAGCGCTTCACTTTTTCCACATTTTTTTTTTTTACCAATCAGTACTGAAATTTTACAACGGATACAGGGACACTGGAGCATTTTAAAGCAGCAAAGAGCAGCTGGTCTGTTTATAAGCTGACATAAGAGCAATCCGCTGATTGACTAATCTTCACGACTTTAAAACGCTCCAATGTCTCTGTATTTGTGGTTGCAATCAGTAAACAGAGGTGACTTCACAGCCAATCACAGTATTTCTGTTGAGCACATTAACACAATGGCAAATCAGCGATTTTTAAGACTGCACTCAAAAGCGCTCAAATGTAGCTGGAAATTGATGTTTTTAAAATCTCAGTACCGATTGGTATTGGATTCCAGTATCATCCCTAATGGAACTATTGGTTACTTGGTTAATAGGTCTTTTCTTTTGCCAAACTTTGAAACATTGTATCACTTGTAACACTGTATCACTGTATTTTGATGGTCCTTTTAACAAATTTTGTTGATTTCAAGTTATAAAAGAGCACGTGTCACTCCGCTACTCATCCGTTTGCACTGGCTGCCAGTTGCTGCTCGCATCAAATTCAAAGCTTTGATGTTTGCTTACAAAGCGATTTCTGGCTTTGCTCCTTCTTATCTGCTCCAACTTCTACAGATTTATGTGCCCTCCAGAAACGTGTGTTCTGTGAATGAACGTCGTCTTGTGGTTCCGTCCCATAGAGGGAAGAAATCACTTTCCCGAACTCTCGCATTTAATCTGCCCAGGTGGTGGAATGAACACCCTAACTGCATGAGAACGGCAGAGTCACTCGCTGTCTTTAAGAAACGACTAATAACTCAACTATTTAGTCTCCGCTTTCCTTACTAATCTGCAATTCCCTCTCTGGCTCCACCACTTACTACAAAAAAAACAAAAAAACATACTAATATAATAATGTTTTGCTTCTTACACTTTCATTACATACCTGAAACTTGCCTACAGCACTTATTCATTGTTGCTCTTATAGTTGTGTAAATTGCTTCCTTGTCCTCATTTGTAAGTCGCTTTGGATAAAAGCATCTGCTACATGACTAAATGTAAATGTAATGTAAATGTTGCAACTACATGCCAACTAATTAGGGTTAAGGCTGATTTCTACTTCTGCATCGAGTGATTGCCATGAACGACAGCGCATGCCTTGCATGTTGCCATGTATTTATACTTATGCGCGCTGTTTGTGTTGCTCTGCAATAACACTTCCGAAAGGCTAGCTTGAAGTGATGTTTTTATGTTCCTCTGTGACGGGTTTCTTTGCTGGTGTTTTGTTTTATTCTGAACGCTACCTGAATGTACTAGTAGCTGAAACTTTCTCATTCTGAGGTGGGAACCAGCGAACGTATAACAACTTTAATCATAAGGTTAATACAAATCAAAACTTTCCACCTGGAGCTCTTTCACTGGACTCGACACTTGAAAACACTCGCTTCAACAGGTTCGTGCGGCTCTCGGTCCCGCCCACACTCATCAGCGCTCTCTAGCCAACCAATCACCGAGCTTGCTGTATGCGTCGTTGTGACGTGTAGTTACATTTTTCGAGAGGTGCGCATCAGCATCGTCATCAGCTATAGAGAGGGCTATGCGACGGCACGAAGGCTGCACTAGAGCATATGCATGCACTTGCCGCAGAAGTATAAATCAGCCTTTAGGGTTAGAGTAAGCGGATGTACATGGTGTACTTGCAAAGATTCTTATAGTCAATTAAATGTTTGTTGGAGGGACAGTGTCAGCAGATTTTTAAGCAGACAGTCTGCTAATATTCTAATATAAATATTTAGTTAATTAGTTTATATGAAGTTGCAAAATCATAGTCAACAATATGAGTCTTTTGGATAAGATGGTAAACCGAAGTCCTGACTCTCTGTGGTTATTAAAAATCTCACGGCACTTCTCGTAAAGAGTAGGGGTGTAACCCTGGTGTCCTGACCAAATTCTCTACATCAGCCCTTATCAATAATGGCCTCCCAATTATCCCCATCCACTGAATTGGCTTTTTCACTGTCTCTCCACACACACCACCACCAGTGTGCAGCATCCACTCGGATGATGCGACGGCAGCCACAGGACAACGGCGCCAGTGCGCTCAACACATATAGCATATAACCTGTGGCTGCCGTCGCATCATCCAAGTGGATGCTGCACACTGGTGGTGGTGTGGAGAGACCCCCCTCATGAATGTGAAGTGCTTTAATGTATGGCCATACACGATAAATGCGCTATACAAATGCTAAAAAAAAAGAACGAAAAAAGTATACAATAGGGACCATCAGAATAAAGCGATACCACATATACTTCACATTAGGATTTAAACCTGGTTCTCAAGTGAAACATGAAGGTATTGTTTATCAATGCATATAGTGACCTTGTACACCTTTTTGTTGTTGTGTTTAGTTTTGGTGTAATCCCCACCACACCTCTCCCCGTCCACACTCCACTGATGCCCAGTCAGAGCATCGACATCTCCCTCCCGCTCAACACCATCGGCCCTGTGATGAAAATGGATCCACTCAACAACCTACAGGTTTGATCCATTACCACCCTTTGCCTCATGTTTTACACCCCCGTACACACCCACACACACGCCCATGGGTCCTCCTGAGGCCGCTGCTTTGCATTAATCATCCCACAGGCATTGACACATCACAAATAAAATGACATCTCTGTGTATCAAACCCCTCCGAGCTCTCAGCGGCACAGCGGGCACGTTTGACTGTGATTATTTGAGTCAGTGGCCTTCATTAGTTACTGAGATCATTTGTATGTCACGGCAGCTGCAAAACATTCAATTTTCTGCTTTTAAAACACTCTAGATGATGAGTTCTAGCCCGCAGCATCTAGTCTGCTGCTAGTGCAGATAATCAATCAAATACAAACGTCATTATGAATCATAATCATTTTTAGATGATTAATATCGACACGTTTCCGCCTCATTAGTTTTACCAAAGCATGTCGGTTTATCTTCAGATGGACACCCAGCTGTTTCTTCCACTGCCTTCCTTTGGCATTTACACCATGATGTCTCATCCTTTGAACCTCTATTTTTTCCTCCTTACCTCTTTGCTGTTAAAACTGGCTGTTCAGTATTAAACAGTGCTGCCTGCTGAGTGTCTATTACTGCTAGTGAGTAGGGCTGTAATGATTCCAGGGTTTCCCCTGGGATTTTTTTCAGTTGTGCAGCAGGCCTTTTATACATATCTACCAACTACCTATGGCGTTATTTCAATGACAGATGTCGGGAGCGCAGTGAGGGGTTTGCGTCTTTAATAATCTACGACAGTTTGCGTTCATTGCACTCACACTACAAGCCCTAGTGAACCATGCTCTGGCACACCTTATCCAACCGTGCCAGGCCCAGCCAATTGAACCACACCTGAGCACAGCCGGCTCGGATAGCATAGTGTAAGTACACCCTTAGGGTATGTGTTGACTGAAGTGGCTGCTGGAAATGTGGATGTTGTCACGTGACTGCTTTATGGTTCATTCAAGGCCGTTGGTCTGGTCTGAAATGGAACCAAAACAGCTGAAAATGCTACAATATACCATTTGTAACCTTGGTCTGGACCAAACGAACCATACTACAGGCGTCAAAGTACCCTAACCTATTAAGCACATTTTCCCCTAAAGTAATCCAGAAATACAACAAGTCTGCCGATTTCTGCTGTCACATCTGCTGTCTGCCGATACAACAAGAGAAATTAACCTCCATACCATCAATAAACATGTTGTGTGTCTGAAAATAGGGCTCAATTTCGCCATAATTTATGCATTAGATTTCTAAGGCTCAGTTTCCAGTCTAATAATATTAACATGGTGTAAAATATGAAAGAACTCATCAGCAGGGTGCGACCTTTGATTTTTTTTTTTTTTTTTTTTTTTTTTTTTTTTTTACCATTCCTTGTGCCTTGCTTCTCATTTTCTCTGCAATTGGAAGCTTTTTTTTCTATTTCGTTTCCAAGCCAGTGAGTATATAGATGTTTTAGATTGCTTGTGTATTTAAATCTCTGACCACTCAACCTTTTCCACCACAGGTGGCCGTGAAAAACAATATTGATGTCTTCTACTTCAGCACGCTGATCCCTCTCAATGTCTTCTTCGTGGAGGATGGCAAAATGGGTACGCATTCCCTTTAAAAACAACACTCTGGTCACATTAATGTTTGGTTTGAGCTCAGGGTTAGTTCACCCAAAGAAAATTATTGTGGTATTAATCACTCTCAAGTCATTCCAATCCTAGCAGATCTTCAGTGACCTTCAAAACACAAATTAGTATATATTTTAATGTTATCCGAGAGCTCCCTCACCTCAAGAAGGGTCCAGAGATGTTTAAAGTCTATAAAAGCAACCAAAAGCAATGACTTAACAGATGACTTAATTAATAAGTGATTTGAGTCATTGCAGCGATGTTAATTATTTATACACTGCAGCATGACTTTATATTCTATACTGTACATTATTTCTGTTAAGTGATAAGACTTTTGTTTAAGCAAAGTCAGACCTTACTGTTCTAATTAAATAATTAAAAATAAAGGCATGATGATATGTTATTTTGGTTAAATTAGCGTGATCTAGAGGTCTTTACCTTTCATATAAGGCACTTCTGATACCAAATGATCAACTAGAAGTCAAGTTATTATTTGTTATTCCTAGAACTTGGATGGACAACAAGACTTGACTAACTTGTCACAGACGAGAATACAAAATTAAGTAATTTTTAGTTATTTTGGCGCACAAAAGTGTTCATGGAGCTTCGTATGATTACAGTTGAACCACTGAAGTCACTTGTAATGTTTTGACAATGTTTTTGGTGCTTTCTTGCTGTATGTGGAGGATGGGAGTGCTCTCGAATTTCATCTAAAATGCCTTAATTTGTGTACCGAAGATGAACGAAGCTCTCAGGAAATTGGAATGACATTTTAATGAATAATTAATTACACAAATTGAATATTTGGGTGAACTAACCCTTTAATGAGAGACTGGAATGATTAGATGTAGATAGAATTGAGCAAACATTTTAGATACTACATGGACAGTCCCAGATGATAACCTTTGCACTTGTTTTTGACAGAGCGTCAGGTGTTCTTGGCCACATGGAAGGACATTCCTAATGAGAATGAGCTGCAATACCAGATCAAAGACTGCCACTTAAACGCAGGTGAGATCATCAAGTTCTCAAAATGCAGGACTCGTGGTTGAGTTATTTTAGAGCGGTTTGCATGGATAAGTGCTCATTGAATCAAAGGCGCATAGTAGGTCAGTAGAGTGCTTGTAGCTTTTTGCCAGCTGATACAGTGTAGTATGCTGGCTGTGTTTAGATAATTACTGATGATGTGTTTTTTTAATTAATATAATCTCATTTAGCACAGCTTAAATGATGAGAATCGCCCCATTAGACAAATTGTCAACTGTTTTAGTCTAATTGTACAGCTCTGTGATGAATGTCACAGTGCCTCTCTCTTTCTTTCTCTAACTGTCCCGCATTGGGACCAAAATGGTCAATTAAAATTCGCAAAGATTAAAATAATTGCTACACATTTTATTTGTTTAATATATTAAAAAAATATTTAAATTATTTTGTTTTACAGGGGTTTACCTATATATATATAAAAAAAAAAAAAATATATATATATATATATATATATATATATAGACTATAAATTGCATTCTGAAATATCAAATTACATTTGGTGATTTTACAATAAACTTGCATATATTATATTTACAATGATGCATTAAATATATCAAATTTGTCAGTAATAACTTTTATATTTTTAGAAATATCTTGGCTGTTCTATACACCAAGCGTATTTAAAAACTATTTGATTTTATTCATTCATTCATTTTCTTGTCGGCTTAGTCCCTTTATTAATTCGGAGTCGCCACTCCGGAATGAACCGCCAACTTATCCAGCAAGTTTTTACGCAGCATATGCCCATCCAGCCGCAACCCATCTCTGGGAAACATCCACACACACGCTCATTAGCCTACCCAATTCACCTGTACCGCATGTCTTTGGACTGTGGTGGAAACCCACGCAAAGGCAAGGAGAACATGCAAACTCCACACAGAAACGCCAACAGATCCGAGGTTCGACCCAGCGACCTTCTTGCTGTGAGGCGACAGCACTACCTACTGCGCCACTGCCTCGCTCTATTTGATTTTACAAAAACATTAAGCAAAACATTTAAAAAAAGTGAATGATAAAGAAATATTTATTAAGATTACAGAAATTTCTGAAGGATCCCATGAAATTAGCTGGGTTCCTATCACCCTACATCACAGGGGTCAAATTGGAGGGCCGCAGCTCTGCACAGTTAAGTTCCAACCCTAATTCAACACACCTGATCAAACTAAATGAGTTCTTCAGGCTACTTTGAAACCTATATGCAAAGCCGTGGTCACACTCGAGTTTGAGCATGCGAAATTCAGTCATACGGTGCTGTAAAAAGGTCAGGATTGAACAAGATGATAGGACATTTAAAAAGCAAGCAATTGGGTCATATTAAGCATTTGTGTACAGAGAGGTCATGTTTTGATCTTCGATTGGTCTTACGCAGTCATGTGATTTCGCAGGTCAGAGTTCACCAATCTTGAACTTTCCAATGCAGCAAACTGTGAAACTTGTCGCACAAGCTTGCTTTTCAGGTCTGCTGCATTCGCATGCGTATGAATGCAAGTGTATGAGGTAAAAGTGCAATGTGACCGCGGCTTAAGTGTGTTGAAGCAGGGTTGGAACTAAACTGTACAAGGGCTGCAGCCCTGCAGGAACTGAATTGAACACGCTTGCCATATGTTGTGCATGTGCGTTTTGAAGACTTGCATGAGGAAAGAATGATTACTTAATAAAATAAAGATTCCTCAATATTCAAAAACATTTTTACAATCGCAAGAGATTTTTTTCCATAATAATAATAATAATAATAATAATAAAATATATTGTAAAATATAGTGATAACAAATTTTTCCATTTTTTTCCTCATAATAATAATAATAGATAATATATTGTTGAAAATAAATAACAAATAGCAGTTTATAGAATTTTAATAATATCTAACATGACACTTTATCAAAAAATCATACTTTATTAAAAGTTCCTTAATACTCCAAAATATTTTAATGATTTCTTGATATTTTCCCCTATAATTATTGAAAATAAGTTAAGAAAATAATAATAATAATAATAATAACAAATAGCAGTTTAATATTTACAATTTAGATATTATTAAAATGATGCTTTGTTAAAAAAAATTCTTTTAATAAAAATTTCTTAATATTCAAAGACATTTTATGATTGCTTAAGACCCCCCCCTTATATTATATTATATTATATTATATTATATTATATTATATTATATTATATTATATTATATTATAGTACACTTATGATGTACTAATTCATTAATTTAATTCATATTACAATGTAGTTAAATAGTTACACTGTAACACCTTAAAAGAAAGTGCAACCACTCGAACTCAGAACTGTTTACACCCCTAGTATTAAAGCTTTGCTCATCATATTCCCGAATATTGCTGAATATCATGTTCTCGATTTATACTCCAATGTCTTCACAGTGCTTTAATATTAAGCCTACTGTTGTTGGAGTGCTGTATTAACGCATTATGAAATCCTCTGCTGTGGTCCACTGTGCACTGTATGAGGTTTCATCTTTCATAAAGAGTCTCTTGATTCCAGTGTTAGAAGAAAAACAAACAGCTCCCATAATTGTGCTGTAATTCACAGTTAATTATTTAGTCTGGTGGCGACGGAAAAACGTTGTGGAACGTGACGTGCCGTGTGCACAGACTCTGACCGAGCTGGTTTATTTCAAGGCTTATCAGCTCGCTATTTGTATTCATCAACCTGAAGCCAATTTGAGCATCCAGCAGCAGACGCGGCGAACACAGAGACCGGCACTCGCTGGAATTACTGATCAGACGCCCAGAGGTGCCTTAATCACCAGACGTCAGACAATCTCACTTCCCCTGCTTTCATCTGCTCTCATTTTAGCAGAGCGCACATACGCTGTGCAGATGCAGGATTTTTATCCGCACACTTGGGGCTGAGCGTTGCATTCACCCAAACAGCAGCACTTTGACAAATCCAAGCTTTGATTATTTTTTTTTTCTTCTGCTGTGTTGTTTTGGTAGCCATGCTGTTCAGCTTCAAACGCGTTTATTAGTATGTAGAGAATAATCGACTTCTATTGTGAGATGCTGATTGGATCTATCTTGACCATGACTTGAATAGCGATGTGAATGTAATGGAGCACACAAAAGCGAGAGCGAGATATAACGCAACGCATTTTAAACACCGTGTCCATTGTTGTTATTTGTGAATGACTCAATGCTTCCCAATGGAATTGAATCAGTGGAAGGTGTTTCTCGTGTTGTTGTTGTTGTTGTTGTTAAGAGACTGCCTGATTTGTTCAAAAGTCCAGGAGGAAGAGATGCATTCATGAAGTCTGTGAATCAACAAGATTTCTAATGATGAATAATTTCAGCGCTTAATCCAGCAGAAAATCAGCATCGCTAATTAGTTTGCTGCATAAATGTTTTACTAGAATGTGTCTGCCTGCGCGTGAATGTTTCAGAAATCAAGAAGAATCCAAAATACGTCATGCAACAGATTGAAATATGTGGATACGAGTTACTTCTAGCTATGATAGCTTAGATATAACTAGAGATGCATTTGTATGAGTATAGTCCTATACTATTTTCCCCAAAATTGGTGTGTGTGTGTGTGTGTGTGTGTGTGTGTGTGTGTGTGTGTGTGTGTGTGTGTGTGTGTGTGTGTGTGTGTGTGTGTGTGTGTGTGTGTGTGTGTGTGTGTGTGTGTGTGTGTATGTATATATATATATATATATATATATATATATATATATATAAACAGCGTTTTATCAACATTTAATTAAGCATATGATAAATGATGAAATGTAAATGTATTAATATTTTAAAATTGAAGTAATTTATTGAAGATTTGTTTTAATATAAATTGTTATAAAAATACTACAACCTTCACGCAGGTAAAGAAAGCAATATACATTTGTAACCCATAGAATCCCTAGATCTATTTATTTTTCCAAGCAACCATCTAGCAACCGCATAGCCATGTGCTAACAGTCATTTAAAACACTGAAGCAATCACATAGCAATGCTTTGGCAGCGTGTTTTGCATGTCCTTCAGAAATCTGAAGATCTGAAATATAGTGGGAATATAGTGTGTACAGCAGCTTTGTGTATTGTGAAGCGAGAATTGATAGCAGTAGTGTGAACTGGAGTGAGTCACACACACGCACACATACACGCTCCACATGTTGGTAACACCAGCTGTCATCACCTGATTCTGTGGCTTATATAACCGCAGGCTGACTGTCACTGTCCTCGGACCTGCTTCTCTCTGTAGAAGTGTTTTCCGTCTTCGTTGTCTGTTATTTGTTCGTTGGCTTTTTATTTCCCCGATCCATCATATCTCCCCTTCTAACCACTTTATTGCGTTTTATTGTGGCCCTTTAGTTTGCTCTTACATTGTTTGTGCCCGTCTTTGTCTTTCGGCGCATATCTGTCTCTGTTGCCAGGGGTTTCATCATTCCCTCAATCTCTCCTTTCACGCTGTCCAGATCTCCCACAGTGCAGTGATATGATTCAGGCGTGTCTGATTCCAGAACAGAATCACTCCAGATCAGCAGTTCAGTACAGTAGTTTAACATTTATGTTATTTACGTTTGTTTTGTTTTTATATATTTTTTATTTCTTTTATTTGATTGTTGGTACGATTCGTTCAACTCATGAAGCAGGTGTGGGCAATATTGGATGAAAAATAATAATAATTATATATATATATATATATATATATATATATATATATATATATATATATATATATATATATATATATATATATATATATATATATATATATGAGCAATATCACACTCGTCGCAGTGCTATTTGGCTGTATATCGGCACTGATGGGAGGCTCATTCTCTATCAAACGCTGATTTGAATTATCAAAGAATTATTAAACATAGAAATCTTAAACATTTATAATTGATGTTGCCGGTGTAAATCGAAATCCCGATCTTTTAATGATTAATTGTGCGATAGCGCAGGCTAAACAAGAAGTGACAGAAACACCTTTAATTACCTAAAAAAGACATGCATTTAGTTGCCTCCACAACTTCTTCAGCCATCATTATATTTTACAGGGAAGTCAAAATGTGATCTATTCATGTGATCCGCTAATGTTGTTGATTATGCACCATTCACATGAACACAACTTCTTTGTGTAGTCATACGTAAAGCAATATCAGCAGAAAAAAGACAATTTTTCTCTGCAATCGTTAAAAATTTAGGATTATTTTGCAAGTTAAAAAAAAGTTATTAAAGGGTCACGAAACACCAAAACACATTTTTTGAGCTGTTGACAGTCGTATATGTGTCCCACACTGCTAAAAACACTATTAGGACACCTATATTTCACTAAAAAGTGTAAATTGGTTGTTTTTGCGTTATTTCAAGCAAATTCGTACTTCCTGTTTGAAACAAATTTTTGAAGCTGCGTCACGGTCATGACATAATAGCCTGTATTCCAGCCTGCAGACTGGACGTCTGTGCCAGAGTGTGTCTTATTACGTCTTACAGTGTGTTGCATTAATGCATGAGTAAGGCTTGGTTCAAACCAATCAGCGCCCTTTATTGTGCAACTTCATTAATATTCATTACTGTGTTTACACGACATAGACGCCACGTTGTGTTGGCAAAACAAGCGTGAAGTGTTGCTTTTATAGTTTGCTGCCGTTAAGTTTCGTTTTCTTTTTCTCTCTGTGAGAGCTCAGACTCACGTGTGGATTAACAGTGTACGCGACGCTCGACAACAATAATTTACGTGTCCAAGGATTATTGTTTACCTGAGAGCTGTTCTTATCTGCAAACGCTGAGATCTGGATTCGCTTGTATTATTCTCTACATAAAGACATGGCTCTAGTTGCTGGTGATTGTCCTGTCTCTACAGATTTGGTAAGTGAGCGACCAGTGCTCTTTGTTTATTCAGTTTGTTCGTATCGAACTAGGTTAACTATTGCACCGTAACATGTTAGGACCACAACCAAACTTTAACCTCGTGTAGGGTTTTTAACCGCATTTTGTGACCGGAATAACACACGCGGCTTTCTGACACTACCTGCCGTGTGCATCTAAGTTTCCGGGAAATGCGGAGGTTTTTTTCTCTCATTCGCCTTGCGGTATCAAACATTGCATGAAAAATACACGCTTAGAGCAGATCCTTGAATCAAATATCTCGTTTGTCGCGAGGGGCATGAATGAATTCCCTGAATGAAAGAGCCAAACTGCAGTTAAAGTCCACCATTTAATAATTTGGCAAATAATTCCACTACAGATGTCCATGTAGGTTAAACACCATCTCTTTCTCCTGTGTGTGAGTATTTTGACTGAAACTCGCCCGTGCCCAAATAGACACTCCCACACCCTCCCACTTTAGTTCCTCCGACACTCCCCCCTAAACAGAGCTGGACACGCCCACTTTTCTGACTTTTTCCAAAGTAGAGGTGTGAAAACACCCTGCTGAAACGAGGGGGTTTCATGGCCCTTTAATGCACAGGTCACGTGCGTTCCAAACCAGATCAACTGTGATCTGTTACACCCACACTTGTCAGCTAACCAATCATGTGCCTTATCTCTTGTCAGATACGGTGTCGGGCAAACTGCAGAGCAACAATGTCTACACCATCGCAAAGAGGAACGTGGAAGGCCAGGACATGTTGTACCAGTCGCTCAAACTCACCAACGGGATCTGGATTCTCGCCGAGCTCCGCATACAACCTGGCAATCCCAATTACACGGTAATCGCTCACAGCACAAAGATTCCCCCACTTGTGTATGCAAAACAAAGTCCAACATGAGGATAGCATGCCAGTCTGATGCAAAAGAGCCATGTAAAACTTGTCCCTTGACAAACAAAATGATTTTGACGTCGTCCATGACATATTCAAGGACATTCTTCATTCCTAGATGAATACTTTATTAACATAAAACATGGTTTATATTTGGGCTATTCATTCAAGGTTTCAGCACATTATAATGTTATTCACTGCTGTGAAAATCACACTCTTTAAAACTTATCAATTAATGACCCTGAAAGCCAGACTTTCTGCTTGACTTGCTTACCTAATGCTTTAAATGAACAGGAAGGTCAAGAGCAAAGTGAAGCGTTTTGTAATTGCTTGTCGCGGGACAGGTATTGATCCCCATTTTCAGCTCTTGTATCAATTAGTTATTACGTGTCAGAGCTTTTTAATGTTCCTGAATTATCATCACAAACAGTGACATACATGACCTTGGATGTGTGCTGTTACATAAGCAGAATCTCAGCAAGTGGCAGCACTTCACTCTGCGTTTTTAGTCAGTCAACAAGTTTAATGAGCTAGTTTTATTCTACTTTTTTGGGGGTTTATAAAAGAGTGGCAGCCATTAGCTGTGTTTCCACTCGACTATTTTAATGTGCATTTTAGTATATCGCATAAATAAGGGCAAGATGTGCATAAATTTAGAAAATGCGCATACATAAGATAGTAGTAGGATTAAAAAAATGTGGATAAACTACGATGGAATTGGATTTGCGGAATAGATTCCAGCCATAGACTGTAAAAGATTTGGATGTAGTACCCGTGACATCATCCATAGGTTTCTGAAAAGTGCAAATGAAGCTACAAGTGGGCGTGGCCAAACATCGCCATTTTGTTCGCACGTCATCGCTCCAACCGGGAGTAACCAAAAAAGGGCGGAGAGTTGCAGTAATTAGAAAACAATTAGATATTACAAGTAAATGAATACTACAATTTAACTCTTTCCATTCAGTTCATTTATTACCTGAATAAATGTGTAAATATGTTAACTTTTACTTGGGAAATTCTAGTTATTCTTGACATTTAATGTTACAATTTTAAAATGATGACAGTAATTTTATTAGATACACCAAAAAGTTGTTTTTTTCACTTTAGGTATGTATGCCTGTCTACTTTCAAACAAACAATCAGACTTAAATTAAGTAATATCTTGTTGCGTTTTAGAGCTTTGTAATGGCAATTAATGGTTCTTGAATCTACAAAAAGTGCATCTGTCTTTTATAAAACAATTTATATGATTCCTGTGGTTTAATGTATCACTTTTAAGGGGGCCGATCACACCGAACACACTTTTCTGTACTGAGATCGCCAGGCGAACCGTGCATACTTTTTTGTTGACAAGAAAGAAAATGAAGTGTGCTGCGCTTTTTATATCGCTAGGCAACCAATGAATCGGTTGCATATTGTGCATGAGCGTTGCTGTTGATATTGTTATAAGTGTAATATTTAATAATATTGTTATATGTACGATTTGTAAAGTCTATGGATAAATCGAAAAAGGGACCACAAGTCTCTCCTCTGTCTTTAAAAGTGTCTGTAGTCGTCTTGACAACAAATATACAGCTGTCATCAGAACGAAAACCCCGCCTCTGCTTTCATTTGATTGGAAAATGAAAACAGATGCAACTGATGTATCGCGCCTATCGTCGGACAAACCCAGTGGTGCACAATGTAAAACTGTTAAATTATGGAAATCATAACAGAAAATGTCGACCATTTCATTGTAATATTATAGTATAAACTATGCAATAAATCAATAGAGATCATTGGAAATCAGGCTCCCCTAAATACCCAGAATGCATTGCGCTGTGACGACTCTATCACTGACAACTGCTATATGAACATTTATGATATAGATTTGAGTTACTTTGTATCACTTTCCATAACAGAATGTCTATATCTTTTAGTACAGGTACATATAAATGTGTTGTGTTATTATATAATTCATATTAGCCCGTGGGCAGCATCGACTCTCAAGCATGAACAGTTCTTCACAAACCTCTTATCGCCCATCAAATCTGCTTGCTTTTTTTGAAATTGAGATGGAAAGTATGGCAACGAGTGCTCATCATCCATTCAAGGTCTACACATGCATGTTTTATGATTCATGTGAAGCCAAACAGCAGTGGTCAAACAGTCTTATGCCCACTGAGGCGCTGAACGCAGGATGAGCACCTGCAGCGAACCTTTCCTTGCCAAAAAACCTGACGCTGGAGTTTAATGAGCTCCAGATGTAAATTTTGACTGAGGTTTGTTATAATCATATGAGCAAGCGAGGTTGACAAATTACTGCGCCGCATCCGGCAGTTTTGATGCTTAGTCAACTAATACAAAGCACTGGGATAAAACTGGCTTTATGACAAGCTAGACAGAAAAGCCCTCTTCATATTGTCACGACTGGCTGCTTGGCATGCAGTGTAAATGTGTGTTTGTTTAAGAGAGTGTGTACACAGAAAAACAAGCAGTGTCTGAAGAATGAAACATGAAAATATTGTTTAATATATCCAGTAGCTCTTCTAATACTTTAAGGGAGTAAAAATTTGCATAAATCTGAGTAATGCTTTAGTTTAGGTAACAATTCCCAATATCAACTAGTGGCTAATTTCCAGAGATGTAAAAAGTATTAGAGACCTAGACTTAAAGTAAAAGTACAAGTGCTCTATGAAAAAAGTGAAGTTGTAGTGCTCTTTAAGCACCATACTTAAGTGTAAGTACTAAAGTATTTAAAAAATTTTGTACTTGAGTATTGCAAGTAGTTTATTTTAAAACTTACTACTCAAATACTGAAAGTAAAACTACGAGTATTGTGTTAAAGCAATCAAAAGACATCATTTTGTTTATTTAAGTTTTTTTTTTAGGGCACGTGATTGAGCAGAACGAAACAAAACATGATTTTCAATTTATAATATATATACAGTTGAAGTCAGAATTTTTAGCCCCCCTGAATTTCTAGCGCCGCTGTTTATTTTTTCCCCCAATTTCTGTTTAATGGAGATTTAAAAAAAATTAATGACTGCTTTTATTTTAGCTGAAATAAAAGAAATAAGACTTTCTCCAGAAGAAAAGAAAAAATATTATCAGACATACTGTAAAAATTTCCCTGCTCTGTTAAAAATCATTTGGGAAATATTTTAAAAAGAAAAACAATATCAAAAGGGGGCTAATAATTCTGACTTCAACTGTATATAGCTCAAACTGCTTTGTTTTGTGTATTATATTATTTTTAACTTACCTTGATATCTTGATATATAGAGACAGCTCTGTCTTTGATCGTTTAAATAATAATGAGCCAGCTTATTCAAACTTGTGACAGAGCCATCTGCAGCTCTGGCAGTGATAATGTGGGTTTGGAATGATTTGTAACATTTTTATAATTGTAACAAGTAACTATGCAGCACATTAAAAATAATATAATACATAATATAACAATCGGATTATATCGGATAATACCCTTTATCTATTGACCTTATTCTAAAATGCGGAAGTGCGCCTGTTTTCGCGATTGTTTTAGAACTTACGATTCAGTCGCCTATGGGAGAAATGACTATAAATAATAAATGGTAGAAAACGGTCAAACTACTTACTCTACAAACAAATGTTTGAATGACTATACAGACCAAGTAGAATAATATAATAAGGAAATATCAGTTTGCAACATCAAACAGCGAAACGAGCAGTTTTTAATGTCTAAAAATGAATGGAAGTGAATGAGACCGGAAGTCTCGAGCCAAAAAGATTCAAATGACTGCGCCCGCTCGTCTGTGAAGAATAAGGTGAATAGTTTATCTCTGTCTATCAATATAATCTATCTATTCATCTATAATTTATAATTTTGCAAAAAAGAATTATGCGGAATGATTTTGAGAGTATACAGTAACTAAAAACTTTACACATACTAATGTATGCTTACATTTTAAGTTTAATATGTCTAATAAAAGTTTAGTTTAATTTGTTTAAAGTTTGACAGGACGGTATTGCAGCACAATTCCCTGTAATGCCTTAAACACACACTCAAAACAATATTTGACTAATATAAATACTAATTAGGCATGTAGACATGGTCAAGATGATCTGCTGCAGTTCAAACCGAACATCAGAATGGAAAAGAAAGGTGATTTAAATGACTTTAAACGACATGGTTGTTGGTGTCAGATGGGCTGGTCTGAGTATTTCAGAAACTGCTAATCTACTGGGATTTTCACGCGCAACCATCTCTAGGGTTTACAGAGAATGGTCTGAAAAAGACAAAATATCCAGTGAGCGGCAGTTCTGTGGGTGCAAATGCCTTGTTGATGCCAGAGGTCAGAGGGGAATGGCCAGACTGGTTCTAGCTGATAGAAAGGCAACAGTAACTCAAATAACCACTCGTTACAATCGAGGTATGCAGAAGAGTATCTCTGAACGCACAACACGTCCAACCTTGAGGCGGATGGGCTACAGCAGCAGAAGACCACACCTGGTGCCACTCCTGTCTGCTAGGAACAGAAAACTGAGGCTACAATTGGCACAGGCTCACCAAAATTGGACCACAGAAGATTGGAAAAACGTTGCCTGGTATGATGAGTCTCAATTTCTGCTGCGAAATTGGCGCCAATAACATGAAAGCATGGATCCATTCTGCCTTGTAGCAATGGTTCAGACTGCTGCTGTTGGTAGTGTAATGGTATGGGGAATTTTTTCTTGACACACTTTGGGCTCATTTGTACCAATTGAGCATTGTGTCAACTCCACAGCCATGTCCATCCCTTTGTGACCACATAATCTTCTGATGGCTACTTCTAGCAGGATAAAGCACCATGTCATAAAGTGTGAATCATCCTAGACTGTTTTTTTAAACATGACAATAAGTTCACTGTACTCAAATGGCCTCCACAGTCACCAGAACTCAATCCAATAGAGCATTTTTGGTGGAACGAGAGATTCGCATCATGGATGTGCAGCTGAGAAATCTGCAGCAACTGTGTGATGCTATCATGTCAATATGGACCCTCATTTTGAAAAATATATATACTGTAGTATTACTATGGAAGTCAATAGGTTTAAGCTACCAGCATTCTTGAAAATATCTTCTTTTGTCTTCAACTCATTAAAGAATCTCAAAAAGGTTTTAAAACAACATGAGGGAGAATAAATTTTGGGTGAACTATCTCTTTAATAGCAGTGCATGAAACTCCCATAGAAATAATTTGTCATGGTGTTCAACACGATGGAAGAATGTGAAATGCGCAAACTATTAAAAAACCCAAACATCATTTGATTCTTCTGTTTTGAAACCCTAGCTGGATAACATGAGGCCATATCCAGACTCGGGGCATGTCCAGAGATTGAACACTGTTTTTTATTTTTGAAGGCAGCTCTGATGTTTCGTTCACTGCCTCTGATTTCCCACAATCCTGTTGTTTTGGCGGGTGCTTAAAAAGAATAAAAATGGCATCTGATGGAACAGGCTGTGAAAGATTCAATAAATAATTCATGAGAGAATTTTTCTCTTTTTGCAGCTCGATAATTCCAAAATGCATTGTAGTCCCCGAGACAAAAACAACAACAAAGCCAATCCTGACTGACTGGTTGGCTGCAGCAGCTTTGGACTCTGTGTTATTCTGCTGAGAAGTTGGTGGCCTAAATAAGAAGCTCCTAAATAGATTAATCTGTTGATTAGCAGTTGATTATTTAGAAGGCATCTGTTCGGCCACCTCTGCTGAGCCTGATTGCCGGCGGCCCCCTGAGGCCCCGGTCAGCTCAGCGCGATCAGAAACCCTACCTGATCCCAGACAATTGATTTTTAATGAGACTTCAGCCATCAGTAATTCTGGCAGCAGCTGTGGCTCCGATCTGAACAGATGATAACTGGACTCCAACGAGCCGGCGCAGTTTGACCGAACAGCCAGTGATGGAGTGCTGTAGTCTGCCAGGAGCCGAGACCCCTGGAAATACATTCCTCAAGTCGGGCTAACCGGTACATGCCCTGCTGTATATGGGATTATGTACCTGGTGGTCCGAGAGTCACAATCAATCGAAGGAAAAGTCACTGAGATTTTTATATTTGTTCAGTCGGAGTACAGTAACATTTTAAGAGAAGCGCCTATTAATAATATAATTAATAAAATAAAAGTGCTTTATTTGTCTGTCCTCAAGGCTTTTTGATTAAAAAACAGAGCTGTAACTCTAGGACAAAACCTTTAGAGCAGGTCACTCATTGCACATATTATTGCGTTCAGGAGCATATCCATAAATCTAGTAAATAGCCCATTGGGGTTGTCATGGTCTCGACTGGCCAGTCACGACCCAGAAAGTGGCACCCGCCTCTACTTGCAAGGGGACATGAAAACCAAGGTAAAACAATGACATGCAAGCAGATTATCAAATGCCATTAGCCAAATAAGCTTAATGGATAGTTTTATTACCAAAACTAAAATATTTTCATCATAAGCAGAGCGTGTGTAAGGCTGGGGAAGGCTGGCCAGAGACCACGGAGATAGCAGCACAGAAAAAAAATGCAATCTTTGAAAACATGTAAAGGGTGTAAGGCAGAATATGAATGTAATTTAATGTTGATGACAACAGTACACTTTAGCTATTGTAAGTTTGTCAATCAAATTAAAGTCCCCCTTAGCACAAAAATGGAACTGTCCAACTCCGCACCAATAAGCACTGTTTTTGACTGGAGTTCGCAGCAGCTCTGAAAACCAAACCAAAACTCCTGCTGGCCAGCGGACTTTTCTGATTTGCTGGTCAAGAACATAAGTAATAAAATGACAAATGAGTATTAAGAGAGAGGTATAATAATATATTACACTGGTTTGACTTGTTTTCAGCATTAAATTGGTTGTTTCATTTATTGTAACGTAGTCTTGTCTGTAGTGTAGTAATCTTGTTTAGGCAATCGTTTGGGCTTTTACATTTCAAAGGTCAAATATTTACTGCTGAATTACACGTTCGGTTGTCAATTGGCCTCATGAAAAAGAGAATGATTTCAGATTCTTGTCAGATTTTTGCAATTTAACAACAAAGAAAATATCAACACTTCTAATGCCAGGTCTAAAAGGAGGATTTTGCTGCATAGGGTAGGGCAGTGGCTAATTTTTATATTGACTGCCATGCCAAACGCATTTTTGTTTGTTAGACAAAAGGCTACCATTAATAGATAAAATAATATAATTATATAATATAATATAATATATACAATTTATCTTATTATTATTATTATTGCTGTTGTTATTATTATTATTATTAATAATATTATTATTATTATTATAACATACACTACCGGGCAAAAGTTTGGGGTTAGTAAGATTTTTAAAATGTTTTAAAATAAGTTTCTCCTGCTCACCAAAACTTTAATTCAAAAATTTAATCAAAAATACAGGAGAAATGGTAAAATTGTGAAATGTTATTGCGCTATAAAATAACTGTTTAAAAGTAGTTTATAATTATATTTATTCCAGTGATTTTAATGATGAATTTTTAGCTTTATTACTTTGGTCTTTAGAGTCACATGATCCTTCAGAAATCGCTCTAATATTAAATATTATTATTGTTATTATTAATGGTAATAGTAATAAAAGAAACAGGTAGTAATCATTTTACTTAAAACTGCATAAAGTAAGTAATAAATAAATATTTAAAAAATAAATATTTAACAATTGTTTTTAAAATATAATAAATTATATATTTATTAATTAATTATATAATTAAATTATTAAATAAAATTAATAAGAAGAAAATAAATAACTGACCCCAAACTTTTGACCGGTAGTGTAGATCAGTGAGTGAGTTTAATAAAATAACTTAATGTACGTGTTGAATATAATAGACATTTGTTGATGGGCTGTGCTTTTCTTAAAACCTCTTCTTGGTCGGTTGCAAATCTTTTTAAATGCATTAAAGGGCAGCGCATATATTAGCCTTACCCTGGAGTTTGTTAACCCTCTGTTTATGATTTTCGTTGTTAGCATCACAAGCTGTTTCAATTCAAAATCTGTAATATAAAAAAGTGCTGTGGAATCTTTTTAATCATGTGTATTGATGCTGATTCTGCATCGATGCATAAAAATATTTTTAAACTGATTAATTAGGCCTGCTATACATAAAACAATGTGTGGTTTTATTGTCAAAAAATCCACTGTGTAGAACATATGCCGCAATAGTTGGCAGTTCATTCCACTGTGGTAAGCCCTTATAAATAAGCAACTAAGCAAAAGAAAAGTAAATGTTTCTAATATTAATTATTAAATTCAGTGTTTGGTTTAAATGTTTCTCCATGTAATTAACTTGTAATCATAGTATTGAGTGTTGATTTGTTCTTCTCTTTATCCGTGCGCTTCACAATTAACGTTACTAATATCTCATCTTTCTCTTCCAGCTGTCTCTGAAGTGCAGGGCTCCAGAGGTTTCTCAGTACGTGTACCAGATGTACGATGCCACTCTGAAGAACTGAGCGTCTCTCTTGTCCTTTTTCTTCCTCTACACACACCTCTTCTTCCCCAGCCGCCGCCACCACCGGCATAGAATCCTGCTCTCCAATGATTTTCTGCCGTTGTTTTCCATCCATAGGTACCAGTTTTACTCGATGTGCCCTGCAAAGTTCTGTTCTTGCCAAATGTCTCGATGTGGTTGAAAAAAAAGTGGGGATTTGGCAACACAGCTCCCATGTGATTTCTATCGTTCTTTTCAATTGTTTGAATGCGTTCACCTTCACATGCCATTATCATGTACGAACAGGAAAAAAACGTGCGTGGAATATTTAGAAACGTAATGCGAGTGTATTTTCATTTCAAGACCACTATATCCCGATGTTAGCCAAAATGAAAACGCTTAATAGTACATGCTAGCTATCTGATAGTAGCCTCGCATGCTTTTTGACCAATATAAAAAAAACGTCACATTCCTTTTTTTAACATTTCGTGTAATCGTTCACCAACATGTCAACACTCCATCAACGTCTCCGATGGTTTCAACTGCTATAAATCAACCTAACGTGAAGCAGAAAACCGACTTTCTATCGATTGATCTTGTGTAAGTGGGTCATCTGATATTCATTCCCAGATTGAGTCCATTCATTTGTGATATATCGTGCTTGTGAGATTTGTGCATTAATATTTTGGTCCCTTTGGTGTAACGTTCTACATTAATACATAAAACATCGCTCAGCTTTTGGTTTAAAACTAATACACTAATGTAGGGATGCAATATATTCTAAATAGACATCAATAATATCCGATGAAATAGATGGATCACTTTATTAGTCTTTCAGGTGGTGCTGGTGATTTAAATGTGAATGTTTTGTTGCTAATGTGCCTGTGTGAACCTGCATGTGAGCAGCGTCTAATAAACATCTGCCAGTAGAACCCTTGTGTAATAAGGTGGAGTATTAATAGGGTAACCTTTATATGTGCAAAATGTTGAGTTTTAATGAAAAACATTTCTATTGTCAGTCAGATCATCCTAGTATTGAAATGCAACAAAAAATAAAGTCTGATCATTTTTTTCCATGATTTATTTTATGGATCGTTATGATTCCGAATAAAGTCAGCAGTGTTGGCCTCCCCAAAATGATGTTTGTCGTTCTGTAATACGTGCAAATTTCGCAAATTCTTTTAACAAACTGTAGTATTAAATTTGTCTTTATACATTCAGAAATCATTTTCGCTTTTGTGACAACATGGCAAAATCAACAAGCCAGAATCACCAAACAAAAAAAAAAAAAGCCAGATTACAATTTGCTAATTTACACTGAGACAAAGACTAAATTTTGGAGACACGTCCTGTGGTCTGATGGAACTAAGATTGAACTGTTTGGCCATAATGACCAGTGTTACATTTGGAGGACAAAGGGGAAAGCTTACAAGCCTAGGAACACCATCCCAACTGTGAAGTATGGGGGCGGCAGCATCATGTTGTGGGGCTGTTTTGCTGTAGGAGGGACTGGTCCACTTCACAGCATAGATGGCATCATGAAGAAAGAACATTATGTAGAAATACTGAAACAACATCTCAAGGTATCAGCCAGGAAATTAAAACTTGGCCACAAATGGGTCTTCCAAACAGACCATGACCCTAAGCACACTGCCGAATTAGTTAAAATGTGCTTTAAGGACAACAGAGTGAATTTTTTAGAGTGGCCATCACAAAGCCCTGATCTCAATCCTATAGAAAATTTGTGGGCAGAGTTGAAAAAGCTTGTGCCAGCAAGACAGCCAACAAATCTGACTCAGTTACACCAATTCTGTCAGGAGGAACGGGCCAAAATTCCTTTAAACTATTTTGAGAAGCTTGTGGACGGATATCCAAAACATTTGACCAGAGTTATACAGTTTAAAAGCAAAGCCAAGAAAAGAGCAAGGAAATGTAAGTAACCTTTTGACTGTCTAGAAATTGAGAAATTCTCAAAAAAAAAAAATCTTTCATTATTCTGGCATTTAGCAAATGTAAATGATTTAGGTAATCCTAACTGACCTAAAACATTAAACATTTAGTATGATTTACCATTCGACATTTAAAAAAAAAAAATTATTATGTTCCATTTTTTAGAGTGTATGTAAACTTCTGGTTTCAACTGTATCTAACACAAGTGTTGTTTATAGGGGGCCTTACTACATCGACAGCAGCATCGATTTAAAAATGTGTTTGAGCAAGTCTGTGATGGTATGATGTGTTCGCTCAGAGCTGGACATGACGCAGGCGTATCGTAATCACTCAGGTCTGCAATAGTGCTGAACTGAATACTGAACAGCTCTTCTACCTTGTGCACTCTAAAAAGATTTATGAGAGCATTCGAGGTGCAGTTTTGAGATCCATTTGAGCAATTTCTAATGGTGTACGCTCTACTTACTTGTGTACTTACGGGTCATACTGGAGTCTTCGGGTGTTGTGCATCATTTCTCCTATAGCTGTGCTTTTCCCCCCAGATGCTCACAACAAAAGAGCTTGTTGCTTGTAGAGTTTGAACACATCTAGAGACCCATCCATCCAGTCCAAGTGCTTCTTAACTCACTGAAGAGCAAAAATAATATGAGGCTCCAACAAGACTTTTTCAATTCAGATAAGACATGTAATTGTAAAGCATTTAAAAAAATATTCAAGAGCTATTGCGTCTTATTTACTAATAATTATGTACATTTGTCTTATATTTATTGGCACATTTGAACTTTTTTAACTGTCCAATTGAGGGACTTACACCACAAGTAGTTAGGGCTTAGGGTTGGTATCCAGTGCGTCTGGAAAGTATTCATAGCGCTTCACTTTAAAAAAAACAAAAAAAAATTATGTCATAGCCTTATTTCAAAATTAATTAAATTCATTTATTTACTCAAAATCCTACACACAATAGCCCGTAATGACAATGGGAAAAAAGTTTTTTTTTAATTGTTGCAAATTAATTAAAAATCAAAAACCTGAAAAATCAGATGTACATCAGTATTCACAGTCTTTGCCCTGAAGCTCTAAATTGAGCTCAGCTACATTCTGTCTCCACTGATCATTCTTGAGATGTTTCAGCAGCGTAATTGGAGTTCACCTGTGGTCAATTCATTTGATCAGACATGATTTGAAAAGGCATACACCTGTCTATATAAGCTCCCAGGGTTGACGGTGCATGTTAAAGCACAAACCAAGCATGAAGACAAAGGAATTGTCTGTAGACCTCAGATACAGGATTGTCTCGAAGCACAAGGCTGTGGAAGGTTACAGAAAAATTTCTGCTGCTCTGATAGTTTCAATGAGCACAGTGGCCTCTATCATCCATAAATGGATCAAGTTTGGAACCACCAGGACTCTTCCTAGAGCTGGCTGGCCATCTAAGCTGAGTGATCGGGGGAGAAGCGCCTTAGTCAGTGAGGTGATCAATAACCCGATGGTCACTCTGTCTGAGCTCCAGTGTTCTTCTGTGTAGCGAGGAGAACCTTACAGAAGGACAACCATCTGTGCAGCAATCCACCAATCAGGCCTGTATGGCAGAGTGGCGAGACGGAAGCCACTCCCTGCCTGGAATTTGCCAAAAGGCATCTGAAGGACTCTCAGACCACAAGAAACTAAATTCTCTAGTCTGATGAGAATAAAATTGAACTCTTTCAAGTGAATGCCGGGCGTTACGTTTGGAGAAAAACAGGCACCGCTCATCACCAGGCTAATAGCATCCCTACAGTAAAGCATGGGGGTGGCAGCATCATGCTGAGGGGATGTTTTTCAGCAGCAGGAACTGGAAGACTAGACAGGATAGAGGGAAAGATGAATGCAGCGATGTACAGAGACATCCTGCTTCATGTCTGGGGTAAAATGAATGAGGAGGCATTGAAGATGAATCCAAAGAATCTTGATGAACTCTGGGAGTCCTGCAAGAACGCTTTCTTTCCCATTCCAGATCACTTTATTAATAAGTTTTTTGAGTCATTGCAGAGATGTATAGATGCAGTTCTCCAAGCTCATTGGAGTCTTACACAATACTGGACATTATTTCTTTTGTCTAAACAAAGTCAGATCTCTTGTCCTAATTAAATAATTAAAAATCAAGGCATGATCATATTTTATTTTAGTAAAATAAGTGTAATCTAGAGGCCTTTGCCTTTCATATAAGCCACTTCTGACACCAAATGACCAACTAGAAGTTATTACTTGTTATTCCTAAAACTTGGATAGGCGAAAAGACAATTGCTAGGTAGTGTAGTACTGCTACTTACATTCATCATTATTTTATGCATCAAAAAGAACCACAGTTTCAGCTAAAAAATATATATTCTTTAATATTCTGCATTAAAAATACACCTTTTATTTATTTTTTGGACATTTTAATTTTGCATGAAGACCCTTGAATCAAACTTTTGTGCAGTTCTGCTTTTGTTTAAGCTTAACTGAATGTAGTTTTAAACCTTTTCAACGACTAACCAAATGCAAGAGAAACCTTTTTAACAATTACCAGCTCTCTCCCTTGTGGCATTTTAAATCGCTATTCTTCAGTCTGAAAGGGGGGAATGGCAGAAGATGGAAGTGATTAACTGAATAAATGGGAATAATTAGGAACCACAAGCAGCGCGGATCTGTCTCACCTGGAAACACAACACAGCTGCCGACTGTACGGGTGACGTGAAGCGAACAGGTAAGAACCACGTGGTTACTTAGCAACAGAATAGAAAAGACGAGGTTGCTAAGTGACCGACCGTCGGTTGATACAGCATGCATTCGTTTTCAGAAAGTGATGACAATAGTCGATTACGACAGAGTCACGCAAATGAACTGAAGATCACCTCTGCAGAGCGGTCGCCGGGTTGAAGAAGGTATAAGTGGATATGTCCACGTTCAGGATGTCAGTGAGGAGTTTTCTTAACGCATGCTCTTCTTCAGAGTGCTGGTATTTACTCTGGTATTTACCGCGCATGACGAGCTGCTTGTTTACGCAAGGAGACAGATATGCTGTTGACAGCTATATGGCAAGCCGCTTTAACATTTAGTCATTAAAGCTTATAGTAGGACAAGACCTGTATGTGTAGATTTGTATTTTTTTAATGTAATCTTAACACGTACGCATGGGTCCTGTGTTTTCTTTTATCGTGACTTCTTTTTTTTAACCGACACGAACTTTTATCTGTAAAAAATAAAGTAAATTTATAAGTATATTTCATGGAATTAAGTCAAATTAATTTATTATTAACTGTTATTAGTCAAGTTTACTTTATAAAACTTGGTTTCAAGCAAATATTAAGTCATGACAAACTTTATAAGCTAACAATAGGGTAGCCTATATGCAGAGCTAAGCTGCGTCCCAAATCGCATACTTATGCACTATTCTACGCCATTTTGTAGTATAAATAGGTTGTTGAAGCTGCGTCCCAAATCGCATACTTATGCACTATTCTACGCCATTTTGTAGTATAAATAGTGTAAGTAGTGCGTTCACACTGAAAACTCTAAAAAAAAAAATAATAAGTGCACTTTAATTACCCGGATGATGCACTCATTCAGCCGCTTAAATGAAGTGTGTAATGATGGACACTTCACGCACTCAACGACCGCAGGTTTGCTTACGTAGCGGAAGGGGTGGAGCTATCGGACGCACATGTTGAATAACTTTATTTAATTTGGATGGTGAAAGCAAAATTCTTTTACGAGAGTTATTATAGCGCCTCCCGATAGTGATTGCGGCAATACTCACGGCAGGTATTATTTGATAATTCGGCCGTTTACTTCAATGATTTGGCAACCGTCAAACGTCATCAGGGAAACGGTTTGAATTTCCGTTTAGTAAAAAAAACATTAGTGTGCCATTTGGGACGACACTACATACATATACTACCCTGTTGAGTGTGTAAGTGCATAAGTACATAGTGCATGAGTGCATAGTGTATAGTGTGCCATTTGGGACGCAGCTTGAGTGCGTGAAGTGTCCATCATTACACACTTCATTTAAGCGGCTGAATGAGTGCATCATCCGGGAAATTAAAGTGCACTTATTTTTTTTATAGTTTTCAGTGTGAACACACTACTTACACTATTTATACTACAAAATGGCGTAGAATAGTGCATAAGTATGCGATTTGGGACGCAGCTACGGACACTTCACGCACTCAACGACCGCAGGTTTGCTTACGTAGTGGAAAGGGCGGAGCTATCGGACGCACATGTTGAATAACTTTATTTATTTTGGATGGTGAAAGCAAAATTCTCGTACGAGAGTGATTATAGCGCCTCCCGATGGTGAATGCGGCAATACTCACGGCAGGTATTATCTGATAAATCGGTCGTTTTTTTCACTGATTTGGCAACCGTCAAACGTCATCAGGAAAACGGTTTGAATTTCTGCTTAGTAAAAACACATTAGTGTGCCATTTGGGACGACACTACATACATATACTATCCTGTTGAGTGTGTAAGTGCATAAGTACATAATGCATGAGTGCATAGTGTATGGTGTGCCATTTGGGAAGCAGCTATAGTGTTTCTTTTTATACTGATAAACTTCCGGTGAGCGGTTAATGTGACTTTTTCCCATTTTTATACAGTTCCTTTTACAGCATCGATGTTGTAATGTAAGAAAAATATAATCAGTTTAATAGACTTTGGCATTCATTAAGTTGCTCAGGCGTAAAACGAGATGAAAAGCCGCCTACACACACACGGGTCAGGATTAGTAGGCTAGCGCAGAAGCTCAATTGGAGTAAAATAAATGTTCACATTTTAAAGACATGGCAGGGAAAAATCTAATTTAATGCAGTGCTTCTTGTACATTCTGAGGCCCACTTTACATCAGATATCACTCTCAGCCAGTGGAGTGATATCTGATTTTTAACGAAAACAGACCTTAAATACGCTGATTTTGTAACAGCATAGTTCACCAGAATCGCTTGACCCAGGTTACTGACAAATTAAAAGTTCTTTCGCATACTTCTGCATACACCCTATTATTCATAAAATTTGACACTCGTCAAACAATTTAGAATAAAGTCCCCTGCGTTTTAACTGGTCACATGCAGTATTTTACGTTTAACACAAAATATATTTAAGTATTTAAATATTTTTAGGGGAGTCACAATAATAGTTTTCTTCTTTTGTTATATACTTTTAATTATTAATAAAACCTATAATAATTATTATTAATCAAACATAATAGGATAACATTGCTGACCAAATTGTGAAGCCCTAAACACTACACATTTATTATTTTAAATCACAGTCACTATTTCAAAAAGAAAAATCAAAGTTTCTGCATGGACAGAACTAATATGGGGGTATATATGAGTGTTTCTCAACCACGTTCCTGGAAGACCACCAACTCTGCGCATTTTGTCATCTTAACCAAACATACCTGATTCAGATCATCAGCTCATTAGCAGAGACTGAAAGACCTGTGATGGGTGTGACAGACAAAGTAGACATCCAAAACATGCAGTGCTGGTGGTCCTCCAGGGACGTGGTTGAGAAACACTGGTATAAAGGAATCTCCTCATTATTAATATCCTCATTATTATACGCGCTGCTCCCGGTGTGTTTACATGCACGCCGACAAAATACACGACGCCACTTATACGCTGTGAAACCGGATGAACTTTTATGCAGAGGTGTCGGCACGCAACTAAAGCTATAATATGATGATGATCTTATTTTGACTATGGCTATGAAGCAGAAAGGAAAGATGATTAGTCATCTCGGTCATGAGTCAGGTCTAAGACAACAGATAATTACATAAAACAGTGGTTCTCAAAGTTTTTTCATCAAATACCACCTCAGAAATAAATTGTCTCCAAGTACCACCAAAATGAGCAGTATTGAAATACAGTAGTGTAGTAGGCCCAGTAAAGCAGCTACAACTCTGCAAAGTAAAATAAAAAACGTAGCAGATTACCTCAGAAATATAGGCTATATGTCATATATGACATATTATATACATCTATTTTGATAAATTTTGAAATGTGTGTAGCATGTACATGATATATTTCATTCCTTCACGTACCAGAAGGACGTACTGGATAAGTTAGCGGTTCATTCCGCTGTGGCGCACTAATGAAGGGACTAAGCCGAAAAGAAAATGAATAAATGAATGATGATATAATTGATGACTTTGCAGAAAAAGGCAGTGAAATATTCGTAACATTTCAGTTTGTTTGTATGCTGTCTGAATTGTTTAAGAAATTATATTGTTCCAATGGGAGTAATAAAAAGTCAACCACATAGTTTCTATATGGTTCTGTTTTTTGTTTTTCTGGGGATAGGGGATGGGGTTGGATATGGGGTGGTTCGCCCAAGATAGGCTATTTAATCTAGAACCGCCACTGTGATGAATGTAAGCAGAACGAACCATTAACACATTCCATGCAAATCAGTGTAATTACATAATCAACATATTCATTACTGATTGCATAATTCAGCCCCAACAACGTTATGACCTAAACATAGATTGTATACAATAAAAAAGCTTGAATAAAAGTGACTAAAAAGGGAAAAGTAAATGAATGAAATAGGTTGGAACTTATATATTATGTTTAATATATAAGCTTTAAAATGCTGAGTTGTCTAATGTAGCTAGAGAAAGAGAGAGAGAAAGAGAGGGAGAGAGAGAGAGGGTGAGTTAAAGTGTCTATTTATTAGCCTCATAAAAATTAGCTTTGTTGCTAAATAGTTTGGAGTAGAAATGTACATCTGTGCTAATTATGATATAAAATATATATTTACAGATATACATATGCTACTTTGCACATTTTAGACAGTTAATATTTTTCCTCCAGTGTTTTGTATTTTAAATGCTTTTAAATATACATTCGAAATATATCATAACACAATTTTGATAAACATAGCCTAAATGTTAAAAAGGCTTGCCATAGACAGCGGAGATTTCGCCTTGTTTTATTTTATTCATTTTTTTGGGCGGGAAGGGGAGGGGGTCATATTCAATTAACCTGTGACGCTGACCTGGTGAGGCGCGAAGGCACGGCGCGGTCCGGGCACTCCGATGTCACGCGCACGCGTTCATTTATCTGTCTGTTAACACAGCCGAACATGCGCGCGCCGAGCTCTGCATGACGCGAAAGAGAGCAAGACATTTCTCCAGGACAGTTTGAGGGTTACTTCTGCACCTGAAAGCGAGCAGAGAGGGAGAACTCGACGGGAAAGATCCCGCAGGTGTTCAGCAGCCCGAAGAATGCAACTTCTCACCTGCGCATAAGGTAAGTCAATGCCGCCGTGCGCGCGCGATACGCTTCAGCCACAGTCGCGCGCTTCAAATATAAACAGCTACAAATTACCGATAAACTGTCAGGCGATTTGGGGATAAATATACTACAGGTGGGGCATTTACAAGGATATTAAACGCTTAAATAAAACAAAATAATCACGACGCGCGTGTGTATTCTGTAGGATGCAGATAATTTATTACATAAGCATGTTGTTATTGCTGTAATCACTTTATAGACTGCAAAGTGAGGGGATTTATAGTAAACTAGTGAGTTAGCATCATGCCCCCTGCAGTAAGAATAGCTCACACACATAGAGGTGCTGCTGCTGTCTGTGTTTGCCAATGTGTGGCCATTTCTATTAATAACTTTGCTCTATTTAAATCATCTCAACCCACTTTAAGTGTCTTTATTTATGAGAACATTGTGATATATCATGAAACCAACACAGGGTGTAAATTACAGGGAAGTTTGTGGGGACTGACCCCCCTAATTAAAACTTTATTCCCCATAAAGGACATTAAAACAAGATGTATGGGGGTCAGTTCCTTAACAGAAAGGAATACTTTTCTTTGATCTATATCTTAAATATTAATAATTAAAAAATGTATAATATAAATACATTTGACCTCCTATAAAAGTTCATACCATTGTGAATGCATAATCTCGCCAATCAAGGAAAGATATCATTCTACAGTCTGAAACTGGGAGTTCTAGAGCACCTATATACATCTTAAGTATTCACAAAATACATGTATGCATGTAGCCTAAAAAAATAAGAAAAATTAGACACATAATTTTATAGTTTGACCTACAGTAACCTCTAAAATAGTTTAAATATCATTTAAAACATTGAAAATGTAAATATTTTATTAAGAAATTTGATGTAATTTAAATACATTCATACATTGATTCACTGAAGCATGTATTATCAAACTACTACTGGAAAAGTCGACAAACCCTGATCGTCAATGTATACTTTGCACACTGAACCAACAGACTATTAAACACAATAGATGCACAGATTACTACCGGTTTGTTTTGTTTGAGTGTTGTTTTTATCATTTGAGTTATTATTATCTTAGTTGTCTTATATAGTATGTAATTAGGTATGGGACAATAACCGTTTTTAAGGTATATCGTGGTTTGGAAAAGTCAGGGTTTTAAAACTGCCAATATTTTCTGCTATAGCGCTCCTACAGTACATGTAAATCTTTTTTTTACATTTTGTTTTACGTTTTTACAACAACAGTATCTCCAGCCGTTTTAAATTGTAATGATAACAGGAACAGCAAAAGTCAATGATTCATATCAATTTTAAAAGTATTATGTATTATGTATTATATATATATATATATATATATATATATATATATATATATATATATATATATATATATATATATATATATATATATATATATATATGTGTGTGTGTGTATATGTGTTTATGTGTATATGTGTGTGTATATATATATATATATATATATATATATATATATATATATATATATATATATATATATATATATATATATATATATAATGTATATGTATGTGTGTGTGTGTGTGTATGTATATATATATATATGTATATATGTGTGTGTGTGTGTGTGTGTGTGTGTGTGTGTGTATATATATATATATATATATATATATATATATATATATATATATATATATATATATATATATATATATATGTGTATATGTATATGTAGTTGAAGTCAGAATTATTAGCCCCCCTGTTTATGTTTTCCTCTAATTGCTGTTTAATGAAGAGAAGATTTTTTTTAAAATGCATTTCTAAACATACAGTAATAGTTTTAATAACTCATTTATTTTATCTTTGCCATGATGACAGTAAATAATATTTTACTAGATGTTTTTTAAGACACTTCTATACAGCTTAAAGCAAGGGTGTCCAAACTTGGTCCTGGAGGGCCAGTGTCCTCGAGAGTTTAGCTCCAACCCTAATCAAAAACACCTGAACCAGCTAATCAAGCTCTTTTTAGATATTCTAGAAACTTCCTGGCTGGTGTGTTGAAGCAAGTTGGAGCTAAACTCAGCAATACACCGGCCCTACAGGACAGAGTTTGGACACCCCTTGCTTAAAGTGACATTTAAAGGCTTAACTAGGTTAATTAGGTTACCTAGGCAAGTTAGGGTAATTAGGTGAGTTATTGTATAATGATTTTATTTTAGCCGAAATAAACTAAAAAAGACTTTCTCCAGAAGAAAAAATATTATCAGACATACTGTGAAAATTTCCTTTCTCTGTCAAACATCATTTGGGAAATATTTAAAAAATAAAAAAAAAGTCAAAGGGGGGCTAATAATTCTGAGTTCAACTGTATAGTTTGGTATTTTATCTGGTCCTTATTTCTTAATACAGCACTCAGTTTTGAAAAACAATTACTGCATCATAACTACCAAGTCCAATGTAATATCTGTTAAATAATGAGCTGTTTTGTTGTCAGTGTTTATGTTAAGTTTTTTGATATACGCATACAATACACAGATTACTACAAAAATACTGTAGAGACATATTGTCTCTAATTATAATCCCAGCTTTTTTTATAGCTTTTTTTAATATCAATGTTTTATTTGATTAATATTGTCTTATTTTATATCCCCAATATTGTGTTTTATCTCATTTTTATCTAATTTTTCTATTTAATATATTTCTTTAGCTACTGATGTTTTGAAATTTACTTTATGAACAATTACTTAAAGTTAATGTTTGAAGTATATCAAAACTTCACACCAAAGTTGTCCTAAAACCCAAACAATACACGATTTTTGCTTTAGTCTATTGAAACCAGTGCTATTAACTACTTGTATATAGAAGTTGGAAGCATCTAGTTTTATATAAACACCATGCCTAGCTGATACAGTATATCCAACAGGTAGAATTTAATCATGTGCCAGTTTTATTTAATTAAATATATTTTATAACTTTTCTAACATTTTCCTATTAGTAATATAATGCTATTAAATACGTTTATAGTATTTTATCTCTTTCTTCACTTTCAATTAATGAAATAATTAATTATTAATCATGTCTAAATTACAAATTAAAACTATTATGTTTAAAAAAATAGGTTGAAAAAAATCTACTCTCTATTAAACAGAAATTTGGTGGAAAAAAATAAACGGGGCTAATAATTCTTACTTCAACTGTTTATACACACAAAATTTCACCAGATGATAGGATATATACTGCTCAAAAAATTAAATGGAACACCTACCACAAAACACTTCCCTCAGGTAATCCCTCTCATGAACACCTTATGATAGTAATAGTGAAATAAACATCCCTACTTTTTATACACTTATTTATTTAACAATATTCTTTACACGCCAATTTGTAACAGCAGCACATATCACACTGTATATAGTTATATACCTACCTGTTCATACACTTGTAATTATTTATATTTGCAGTCACTACTTATTTTTATTTTTAAAATATATTTATGATCTGTTTTTTTTGTCCTGTCTCTGTAATTCTGTTGCACTGTAGAAGCTTCTGTCGCAAAAACAAATTCCTCATATGTGTGAACGTACCTGGCAATAAAGCTCTTTTTTGATTCTGATTCTGATTCAGTAGCCGCGTTTCCACTTTCGCGCCTAAAGCGAGCGAGCCAAGGCCAGTCGCGTTTCCACTGTCACTTCCGGGGCCTAATCAAGCCAAAGCAGGGCTTTCTCGGGGCCAGTGGCCGGCCTTTTTCAGCCCGCCGAATACCTTGGGCCAAAGAGGGCCAGCTGGGACTTCGGGGTGGAGTTTAAGGAGAGGCGGACACAAATTTTTCAATCGCACACGAGTACATGCGCCAAACAAATAAATAAATAAGGGAAAGAAAACATCTAGCCTTATAGGCTGGGGTCTTTTTGCGTATGATCACCCTTATGTTTCCCTTTTAAATGTAAGGCTGCTGCATTGAATAATAAAGTAGTTTTAATTTATAGTGACGTTCTTTGCAGCGTTCTCCTTGATTTTTCAATTAAAGACACAGCAGACAGTAAAGGTTGTGGAGAGTTTTTGTCAAGTTTTAAAGGTGTGTTTGTGCGCGTTTAGACGCCTGTATGTGTGTGTGTGAGACCGAGTGAAAGCGCTCCCTATACAACTTTGTTGATGCCGCGAGCTGCTTTTTAATTTATTTTTATTTTTTAATTTGGAGATAAAACACAATATGAATACAACATAAAGACATAAAACTGAACAAATAACGTGCCCACTTTCGTAGACTTAAAACAATATAGTCTCATATCTTGACAAAATAGCCTAAGCTATATTGAAATATAATTTAAAGAATTACAAATGTCGGATATAATTAAATCGCATTAAATAAATAAATCAATATAAAATAAACAAAAGCTAGCTAGAACAATGTAGGTTTATGCAATACATAAATCAAACCGTTTTGAAGCCACATATAACTTTTATTTTACAAAGACCTATCTGAAAAAAAAGATTTTAGATATTCTCTAAAAACAATAAACACCGGAGGAGGTTTAAAACATTATTTATCAAGTATTTGGATACAATGATATTAATCAAATCGTGCAAACAGACCATTTTTTGGGTGAGTGAAAGCAGAATCTAGACTACCTTTTTTCTGTCACCCAGTCCTGCGCAGCGCCGCTTTAAACGCATTGGGGGAAAGCCCAAACACAAAATGTGTTCTATATCCTCAAACAAGTGTTTATGTTTTTATATGATGTGGTTAAATGTATTAATGAAACTTTAAATGAAGAGCTTTAGTGAATAGCTGCTAAGCGCAACAAATATGGCTATATTTTATTAGGCTACTTATTCTTATGTGCTAAAACACTTAACACAACATCTATCAAAACAAGGATGTTATAAAATACATTTCATACCGAGTTATAACAGAGAATTTCTGTGGCTTTATATTATGGATGTGTGCGCTCACTCTGCTAGGTCCCTCCGTTAACTTAGTGGCGAGACCACTCGATGCACAATGCCAACAGTCGGTCGACGAGTAAACAAATGTAATGAATGGAAATACACAGGTCTGTGCGTATAGACATATCATGTACTGCTGTACAGTCACTGTCATTTGTTTGTTTCTGTTATCTTCATTTTAAAGGTTTTGTGATGATGTGATGGTGTGCTTTATCTCCCTGATTCCCGCTGAAGTGGGCGGGTTGTGTGACGTTTGATTCGGGGGAGGTTCTGGGGGCGGTGTTTGCGTGACCCGCTGTGAGCTACTAGCCCGACAGTGGAAGCGTGTCAGGATTTCGGCCTCATTACTCAACCTACTGGGCGATTGGCCTGGCCCAATAAAAGCCCTGGCTCGCACTGGCCCAATAGTGGAATGCGGCTATTGTGAATGCGGCTATTGTAACTCCAAGTGTTCCCTATATTTTGAGCATTGTATATAAAAACAATTTCACCAGATGACTTGAAAACTGCTGTTTAGAAAGAATTCAATCATTTACATTGATTGAAATGACTCTTCACGCAAATGATTCATTCATAAAAATGTCCAAAAACAAATTAAATCAAAGATAAAAGTGAAATAAACAGTGTTTTAGGCTTTTCATGGCAGTCAAATAGTATTCAGGTTCAGATTTTGAATAATCAAATGTAAAACAACATTGCAAATGTTTTTACTGTATAATTAATTTAATAAAATTAATCTTTATTAAAGTAGCAAATAGTCAAATTTCTTGTGACTGAATACTTTAAACGCTGTCAGGCCTTAAATGAAAAACGTACACTACATTATGTTAAACTTATCAAACAAGTCTCATGTGTGAACTGTTTCTCCTGGTCCACTATAATCATAACACAACATTGCAGATCCTGCGATGTGACTATTGTGAATATCGATGCTGAATTGTTATATTGTGCAGGCTGCAGTCCTAGTTTAGTTGTGATCATATCCCCAGCTGGACTCTTGATTGTTGTTGTCATTCATCTGTCTCTCTCAGAGGCTGCTGGTCTGTGAATGGGAGTGTGCTGTGGCCAACACCGCCGCCTGTGCTTCAGTCAGGACTATGTGCTGCCCATGTGCCACTCTGAATGCACTGGCCAGCTGTTTGCGAGAGCAGGGAGGGTGGCACGGCCCACCGGGGGCGCGGCGGGAACCGGGCGATGCCCCCTCCGTTCCGGATCGCCGTGCTGGGAGCTCCAGGGGTGGGCAAGACGGCCATTGTGCAGCGCTTTCTTCACGATGACTACAGTGAGGTGGCCTTGTCCAGTAAGACCCGGCGGGTGCATCTTTCTGCCGCAGTGCTCAATGGTCATGTGCATGACCTTCAGATCACAGATTATCCAGCCATCAGCAGCTTTCCTGGCAGCACTCTGCAGGTACAGTGACCAGCAAATCACCACACTGACCACAGTCCAATTACGGGTGGGCAGAACAGCCAAAATATTATTTTCAACACATTTATAAACATTATAGTTTTAATAACTCATTTCTCATAACTGATTTATTTGATCTTTGTCATGATGACAGTACATCATATTCAGTGGTGGACAGAGTACTGAAAAACCATACTCAAGTAAAAGTACTCTACTTGCCTAAAAAATGTAGTGCAAGTGGAGTAAAAGCGTCTGTAGTTAATATTACTCAAAGTATGAGTAAAACGTAGACCTTTCAAAAGTACTCAAGAGTAGTGGGTAGTGGGCATTTACATAATGTGTGTAAACGTAACATTCTGTGCTGCATTTATGTCAGTAAAGGTTAGATTTAGGTTGTGATGTCAGGTGACCAAAATTCAATGTCTAAAGCCTGGTTTATACTTCTGCGTCAAGTGACCGGCGTATAACCACGGCGCATGCAACGCGCGTGGCTGTGCATTTATACTTCTGCGCGCTGTTTCTGTTGGTCTACATTAACAATTACGAAACGGTAGTTGGCAGTGAGGTTTAAATCTTCCTCTGTGTCGAGTTTCTTCGCTGCTTTTTTGCTTTTCCTGAACACTTGCGGGATGTACAAGTGGCTCAAACTCGCTCATTTTAAGGCAGGAACCGGCGGACGTGCAACAACTTTAACTATGAGGTAAACACAAAACAAAACTTTCCATCCGGAGCTCCTTCACGGGACTCCACACTTGTAAACAATTGCTCCATTGGGCTTGCGCCGCTCTCTGTCCCGCCCAGACTCGTCAGCGCTACCAAGCCGACCAATCACAGAGCTTGCGCTACGCGTTGTTGCGACGTGTAGTTACATTTTTTGAGAGGTGCACTTCAGTGACGCCGATGCCCACGGCAAAGGGCTATGCGTCAGCGCCGTAGGATACGCAGCGTTTGACGCAGAAGTATAAATCAGCCTTAAGGACATCGTTATTTTAAAGTTCAATAACGACATCAAATGACGTTGATATTTGGCTGATTTTAGGTTATGTTAGAAAGTGACCAAAATCTGATAATTATTCGTCAGGTATTGCAACCAAAATCCAATGTCTGATAGACGTCATAGTAGTAAAGTCCACACAACATCAAGACATTGATAATTGGTTGGTTTTGGGTTGGACGTTGGACTTTGACATTGGACCGACATTGAGTTCTGACATCAACCCGATTTTCATTTTCAAACAACATGCAACGTCCCCACGACTTTAGGGTACCACTCTGTCACCAGTTTTGTTGTGTGTATTGGTGCATTATCATCCTGATTACTATGCATATGGATTATTTGTGGCACATTCTTATTTATAGAAGCTTATCAGTAGCAAAATTCACCTTGAAATGTAACATGCAAATTACCCAAATTTGGATTCTTTGGATATGTTCAAAGTTTGGTGCAAAATGAAACAGAGGCTGCTTTGTCATGGTCACGCGACCTACCTGCGTGGCTGCGTCAATTGCGTCGCTTCACTCCCATTCATGAATTCTCTCGCCGGGCATCATGTGATAGTGCAGCGTGCATGGGATGCGCACTCCAGAATCTCGCCGGAAGTAGTAAGTCATCCGGGTACTTCTCACATACTGATTTTCGAATTCTATGAATTCGGACATACTACTCGGCTCGCACACGGATTTTAGCGTACTATATAGTATGGAAGTATGCGGTTTCGGACGCAGCGAAAATCATTTACATTTTTCATTTACAACCTCAGTTTGAATTTAGGGTGGCGCAGTGGGTAGCACAATCGCCTCACAGCAAGAAGGTCGCTGGTTCGAGCCCTGGCTGGGTCAGTTGGCGTTTCTGTGTGGAGTTTGCATGTTCTCCCTGTGTTTGCGTGGGTTTCCTCCACAAGTCCAAAGACATGGTGAATTTGGTATGCTAAAATTGTCTCAAGTGTATGTGTGTGAATGAGTGTGTATGGATGTTTCCCAGTGATGGGTTGCGGATGGAAAGGCATCTACTGCGTAAAACATATGCTGGATAGGTTAGCGGTTCATTCCGCTGTGGCGACCCCGGATTAATAAAGGGACTAAGCCGAAAGAAAATGAATGAACTGAGTTTAAATATGTAAATTACATACAAATTTTCAGGTATATAAGCTGCATAATTAATTTGAGAATGTAAAACCCAAATTAAATTTTACTTTGCTTATATGTCATATAGAATGCAAATTTAAATGAAGAAATGCATTGCAATTTTACCTATTGCATTTTTTACTACTTTATTAAAGTTCAACAATCTGGAAGTGCAGAAACGTATATAAAAAGGTCCAGATAAAAAGGTGGATAGAAAAAGCCCATGTGAGGTGCCAAAATGAACCCAGCCATAGGCATAGGAAAGCACTAATGAGATCTTCTCGACAGAGAGAAAATGACTCTGTGTCTCTAGAGTTGTAGAAGTCTGTAAAAAAGTGTTTTTTTTCCCTCGACTTTAAGTTATAAGAGAAATCATGTCTTACAGTGTGAAAAATTTCACATCAGATTCTCCTATGGCCAAATCATCTGTACTGTAGTGTAAAAAAATATGACTTGCTTGGATGAAAAAAATCAGTTTTGTGCCCCTAAAGGAATATATATGTGTGTGTGTGTGTGTGTGTGTGTGTGTGTGTGTGTGTGTGTGTGTGTGTGTGTGTGTGTGTGTGTGTGTGTGTGTGTGTGTATGTATATATATGTGTATTTATATTTATATATATATATATATATATATATATATATATATATATATATATATATATATATATATATATATAGTATATATATTGTGTATATATATACATGTGTACGTGTGTGTGTGTGCGCATGTTAAAGTTGAAAGTTTAGAGACTGGACATAGACTGAATTTCACAACAATATTTTTGTTTTTACGCTTGATGAAATCATAGTAATGTCTGTATTTCCATTTGAAGAAGCAGCTGCTCTCGCCAGCAGCCAGGCCCAGATTGGCTAATCCGGAAGACCGGGAGAATTCCCGGTGGGCCGTTCCAATTTTTGGCCGCGAGGGCTGGTGTCCCTAGCTCCAGACTCTGTTGCTCTCAGTAGTCACACTTTTTTAATTTATTTATTTATTTGACCATAGCCTCACTCTTTTTATTCCTTATTTTGCCGCTGCTCCACTCTTTTTATGTATTTTCTCGCAGCCTCTTGAGCAAAATGCAGCCTGCAGGTTAATGATGATGTAACTCAGATGTGTCACTACACTGAAAAAAGCTGTTGTGGTCCAGTGGTCAGCTCGTTGCGTCATGCCGCCGCCGACCCGGGTTCAAACCTCATCTGACTAATTTATTATTTTTTTTTCATTTTCATTGTTAAGACATATAATACTGTTAGGGTTGTTGAACATTTGAAGTTCTAAAGCAGCTGTTTTCTTGAAAAAGACTTAATAGTGTCATTAGAAACTGATTTGGAAATTACCTTATTTTAACATAGTCTGTCGTGAACTGAGGTGGGCCGGTCTGAGGCTTGAAACTCCAAGGCTGAAATGGAATCCCACTCCGGCCCTGCCAGCAGTCATTTCAGCTCACGTTTTCCAGCAATTTAAATGTGCATGCTTATTAACTGACATTGCAGCAGAAAACATGATTTAAAAGAAGCATTTTTTTTTTACATTTTATATTTGTAACGCAAGTAACGCATTTACATTGACTTTAGTAACTTTAATCAAATTACACAAATGTAAAATGTAATTTGTCACATTACTGCGTACTGCATCCAAAAATGTAATTAGATTACAGATTACAACCAACTCTGTAGAACACATTCTTATGTAGGCGGTTCATTCTGCTGTGGCGACCTCTGAAATAGAGACTAAGCCGAAGGAAAATAATTGAATGAATGACATTCTTATGTAAGAATACAGATACAAAAATATATTCACATATCAGACTCATATTTTTGATTCTTGAAAACCTCTTTTTCATCTGTCTTCTCTGTGCTTTAATGAATTTTAGACGAAGCGATAAAATGTATAATTATGTCCATTTCATATTGTACTTGAAGCAGAACAGAGGTCTCCTGAGATGTAAAAATGTTCCTCTAGGCATAGAAACTAGAGGCAGATAATGCTTCAGATGATTTCAGATTCATATTTTGCTAATGCTGGAAAATCTGTTGTTTCTATTCACCTTATTCTCCACGCATGAGCGGATGCAGCCATTTGAATCTTTTTGGCACGAGACTTCCGGTCTCATTCACTTCTATTCATTTTTAGACGTTAAAAACAGCTCGTTTGATTGTTGCTAATATTTTCTTATTATATTATTCTATTTTGACTGTATAGTCATGGACACGCTTGTTTGTAGAGCGAGTAGTTTGACCGTTTTCTGCTGTTTATTATTCATTCATTTCTCCCATAGGCGACTGAATTGGAAGTTCTAAAACAATCGCGAAAACAGGCGCACTTCCACAATAAAGAATAAGGTTAATAATGAACATTTAGGTCTTCTGGAATCTTAATATCAATAATATAATTTAAATGCAATGTTCTGTTGACCCCTTGAGTCCGCTTCAGTGTTTGTAATTAGTCCAGTATGTGCTGAAGTGAGTGTATGGAGTCACAGCGGCTTGTTTTTATTTACATTATAGCTGTTGATTCAGATAACAGTAGTGGAAAGGATTCAATATATTATTATTAATTATATATTAGGGTGGCTTAGTGGTTAGCATTGTTGCCTTACAGCAAGAAGGTTGTTGGTTCTAGCCTCGGTTGGACCAGTTGGAGTTTACATGTTCTCTCTGTGTTCATGTGGGTTTCCTCCGGGTGCTCCAGTTCCCCCACAGTCCAAAGACGTATAGGTGAATTAGATTTACAAAATTGGCCGTAGTGTATGAGTGTGTGTGTGGGTGTTTCCCAGTATTGCATTGCGGCTGGAAGGGCATCCGCTGCATAAAACATTTACAGGAGTAGATGGCGGTTCATTCAGCTGTGGTCACCCCAGATAAATAAGGGACTAAGCTGAAGGAAAATGAATGAATAAAACCAATAAACGTGCTAATAAGAGGACGACACTAATTAAAACACTGGATATGCTAAAATATGCAGCAATTATCATGCGATAGCACTTTTATAATGTACACCCAGATGTTTCCTTTTAACATTCATGGAACTTTAATGGATAATGGCTGGAAAATTGACTGCGAAGGTCTGCCATGATATATTCAGGATGTGAAAGTGACTCGAAATGAAGTAACCAAAGATTGAATTTGTGGCCTACAGGTCACATGGTAAAAGTGCATTACCTGCCAAGCTTTCTAGTTTTAAAGCAGCCAGCTAGATATATTTACTGGGATTGCAGTGCTTCCCACAAGTTTTAAACATACTTGCGATGGTAGCTGAATTTTCAAGTTCAGGAGAGAAGAAAAGGCTGCTGCATGAGTCTTTTCATTGTTTCACACACGTTGCTCAGCTACATGGACACCTCCAAATGATGTTAAAAGAGTCACGTACTCTATTTATTAGGTATAATTCACCTAAAAATGTAATTTCTGTCTTCATATGAGGTATTTGCGGCCGCGAAATCACACGTGACGTGAGCTGCTGACTGTGCGGGCGCGTACTACTTAATGATAGACGCACGTGCGTCTACTTTAATCAACAGAACCTGCATATGTTGTAACAGGTAATAAAGTTGTAAATAATATTCAGTTTGTGGCACAAAGTGATCGTTTGAAGGCAGCGCGCAAAATATGAACTGCAGTTAGCATTGAAAATGAAACCAAAAGCACGCACATCATTTAAATGATCATATTGCATTTTAGAGTTATGACTGTGACGTTTACGATAACCAGCGATCGCTCTCCGGAGATATAATCCGCTATAATCATGAACTTCACTTCCTCATTCCCCAGGACTACTTATTCACACATGCACTTCTTCCAGACACGCACACCGACTCATTCATCTCGCTTGATTACACTCACCAGCTGAACCTTGTCAAAGACTAAAAACACACCATACTTAAACCACTCTGTTACCCTTCCAGTTTGCTTGTTAACTGTAATAGTAACACTACAAAGCGGTTTCCTTGTCTTGTTTCTCCGTGTTTTGACCTTAGCCTAGTTTATCCTTTTGTCCTTGTTTGCCGCCTGCCTTCTGACCTCCTTGCCTGTTATTCGACTACGATTCTGGACTGTCTCAATATACCTGTTTACACCTGTATTGACCATTGCTTGCCTGACTACGATTAAACCTGCATTTGGATCCTACCTTCTGTTGTGAGTGTCACTCCCCGTGGTTACAGTGACAAGCAATTGATATGTTTTTTCTTTCATAGCGAACACACAGTTGTGCATGAAAATAAATGTTTACAGTATCAGTATAACTACTCTAGCCTATATAATGTTGATTTTACCAGTAAATTGAATGGTCCTAAAATGCTCTCAATGACAGATTGCAAGCATAGGCTAAATCTCAAACATAATTCAACATCAGAATTATTATAAGTAGAATAGAATTATTTATAGAAACCAGCAGACATTTTATTACACATAATATTAAAGGGCCATGAAACCCCCTCGTTTCAGCAGGGTGTTTTCACACCTCTGCTTTGGAAAAAGTCAGAAAAGTGGGCGTGTCCAGCTCTGTTTAGGGGGGAGTGTCGGAGGAACTAAAGTGGGAGGGTGTGGGAGTGTCTATTTGGGCATGCGCGAGTTTCAGTCAAAATACACACAGGAGAAAGTGATGGTGTTTAACCTTCATGGACATCTGTAGTCGAATTATTTGCCAAATTATTAAATGTTGGACTTTAACTGCAGTTTGGCTCTTTCATTCAGGGAATTCATTCATGTCCCTCGCGACAAACGAGATATTTGATCCGAGGAACTGCTGCAAGCGTGTATTTTTCATGCAATGTTTGATACCGCACAGCGAATGAGAGAAAAAAAAACTCAGCATTTTCCGGAAACTTAGATGCACACGGCAGGTAGGGTCAGAAAGCCGCGTGTGTTATTCCGGTCACAAAATGCGGTGCTAACATGTTTGCACTCAGTGCAATAGTTAACTTAATTCGATACGAACAAACTGAATAAACAAAAGAGCACTGGTCGCTCACTTACCAAATCTGTAGAGACAGGACAATCCCAAGCAACTAGAGCCGCGTCTTTATAAAGAGAATACTACAAGCGAATCCGGATCTCAGCGTTTGCAGATGAGAACAGCTCTCAGGTAAACAATGTTCCTCCTTAGACATGTAAGTTATTGTTGTCGAGCGTCGCGTACACTGTAAATCCACACGTGACTCCAGCTGCGCTCTCACAGAGAGAAAATGAAAACGAAACTTAATGGCAGCAAAATGTAAAAGCAACACTTCACGCTTGTTTTGCCAACACAACGTGGCGTCTCCGTGGTGTAAACACGGTGACACTAATGAATATTAATGAAGTTGCACAATAGAGCGCGCTGATTGGTTTGAACCAAGCCTTACTCATGCATTAATGCATCACACTGTAAGACGTAATAAGACACACTCTGGTACAGACGCCCAGTCTGCACGCTGGAATACAACGCTATTATGTCATGACCGTGACGCAGCTTCAAAAATTCGTTTCAAACAGGAAGTACGAATTTGCTTGAAATAACGCAAAAACAACCAATTTACACTTTTTAGTGAACTATAGGTGTCCTAATAGTGTTTTTAGCAGTGTGGGACACATATACGACTGTCAACAGCTCAAAAAATGTGTTTTGGTGTTTTACCACATGTTTGAGAAAAAAACAATAATTTCATATTAAGCTTTATTTTACATCTACAGAATCGTGAGAAAATCGTGATCTTTAAGCAAAAAAAATCGCGATTCTCATTCTAGTCACAATCGTGCAGCTCTATGCATATTTATATTTGTTTTAATAAAAACAAGTTTAGATTTATCCACTGGTCGGGATTTGAAGATGTATGATTACCTTATGGGACATAAAAAAAGGATGTGTGTTTGGATATAACTCGTGTTTTTTTAACCACGCTTTGTTATTATTGTTCATTTATTATTTTGCTGGAAATTAGAACTGAATTTAGAGATAGTTTTGAAACAAATCTTTGCATTTAACAAACATTCCTACATTAAAAATGTAGGCTTATGGATGTCGTCAGTGGAGTGAGTTTCCACCGTTTCTTTACTCCACGAAAGTAAAGAAGTAAAGTAAAGAGTAAAAATAAATTAAAGAGAAAGTAAAGAGGCTTAATAGAGGAGTTTTTTCTTATTTTTTATTTTGTTTTCTTGCTAGTGAAGCGTTAAATTTTTCTACTTACAAAGTCTGGGATGTAAAAAAACAAAGTGCATTCAGACACACCCTTAATGCTTTAGCATCCTTAATGCTTAATTTAAGCATCCTTAATGCTTAATGCAATGCGCTTTAGACTTTACGCCTAGATCATTAAAATAGAGCCCGTTGTGTTCAACAAAAGAGCGAAAGTCAAACAGGTTTGTAACAAGTGAAGAGTGAGTAGATGATGTCAGGATTTCCTTTTAGTGTGAACTATTCATTTACTACATGGTATGTGCATGTAATAGTTCAGAATAAGTGTAACCAGGGCTCAATTTGTGCCGGAAAATGCCAGATCTGGATCCAGCACCTCTGTAATCTGATCCGGCACCTCATTTTACTGATCCCTCTCCTCAACCGCCCTTCTCCCACGTCCGCTGTTCACTTTCGATTTCTTACACGACTCCTCAACCCTCTTCTCTGTTGTCCGCAACACCCCCGCCCTGCTCACTTTCATCCACAAAACCCCTCCGCCATTCACCGCACCAACATACCCATCCACACCCCCCACCAACCATCCCCCCACCCCCTCGCTCCCTACTTTCATAAAACTGTAAATATGTGGCTCTAACCTGGCTAATTGATAAGTAGCCTTTTTAAGCTTTCACGGTGAATAATAAACATCAGCAAACAAACAATGTTTTATAACTCCTCTCTATCTTGAAACCATATTCCATTATCTTCAGCTTGTCCTTGATTTTAAAATAGCTTTGTGCTGCCAGCAAAGCTCAGAATAAACTTCTTTTGACAAATGAGATGTGATCAGCATCAGCAACTGTCAACCGTGAATAAAATATTGAGGTGGCCAATAAGATGCCAGAGGTGACCAGTGCCACCCTGGACAGCCCCTGATTGGTGTATATATAATACAGTAATGCGGACAATACACATCTCCACTTAAAGACTGTGGACTCAAAACTGATGGTTATTTTGACTATTTGTGATCTATTCTGGAGAAAATCCAATGTTGGTGCTTTGTCGGTCTGATCACCTGTCAATCAAACTCTCTACGAAAGGCCAGCTACACAAAAGACTCTTGTGGAAAAAGGTTACATTTTTCACACGGAGAAATAACGTTCTGTTAAAAATATGATTCACGCAAAAATGAATATTAAATCATTTAGTTTCAATCCTGTGTAAGATTTGTTTTTTATTTCTGTTTTCTTTCTTCTGATTTTGAAGAATGTTGGTAACCAAAAGATCAACATCAATGGATCTACTGTTTGGTTTCCAACATTCTTCAAAATATCTTCTTTTGTGTTTAACAACTTGTGGTGTGGAACAGTTTGAGGGCGGGTAAATGAAGAGTAACTTTTTTGATTAACTGTCCTAAGAAATGATCGCTGAAAGTTTGTGTCACGAGTATTAGCTGGCATTAACAATGTTTACTTTCAGTGGCACGTAAGCTTGTTCACTCTCTGTGAATGTCACCATTAACGTTACCTAAGCAACACCAATGTAGGAACGCCCACAACGGTTTCAATCACCACCCAGAGCGATAGGCAGCTAGAAAATCACTGCTAGTGTGAATGAGGCATTACTTGTTCTGCCTTTCCTGTTTTCAAAATAAGAGTCCCACATGTTTTTTTCAATGCAATGTTGGATAAACTTAAGAATTTTTTTTTGTAATTTCACTAGGAAACTTTGGCCAGTCAGATGAAGCTTGGGGCTGTATTTAACCTTTTAAGGCCCAATGTGTTTTTTTACATGCATTTTGTATTTCTCTTTGATATTTGGGCTTATTGGAAAGAATAAAAACCAAAGTATCATCTTTTGATATGATGTACTTTTAAAGAAAAATAATGTGTGGACTCGCGGTCCGAATTTACAAAAAACACTTTTTCCTCTGTACCTTTTTTTTGTAATGCATATTTAACATAGAGTAAAAACAAAAAAATTTCCCATTTTGGACAGTTACACATAGTGTTCGGGACATTTTATATGCTGCAAATCAGTTGTAGGGTGAAGCAATGTCACAGTAGATAGTGCTGTCGCCTCACAGCAAGAAGGTCTCTGAGTCGCTGGTTCGATCCTCGGCTCAGTTGGCGTTTCTGTGAGGAGTTTGCATGTTCTCCCTGCATTCGCGTGGGTTTCCTCCGTGTACTCTGGTTTCCCCCACAGTCCAAAGACATGCGGCACAGGTGAATTGGGTAGGGTAAATTGTTCATAATGTATGAGTGTGTGTGAGAATGAGTGTTTGTGGATGTTTCTCAGAGATGGGTTGCGGCTGAAAGGGCATCAGCTGCGTAAAAACGTGCTGGATAAGTTGGTGGTTCATTCCGCTGTGGCGACCCCAGATAAATAAAGGGACTAAACCGACAAGAAAATGAATGAATGAAATCAGTTCCAGGATGACACTGTATGTCTGTAACAACATATAAAACATTTAAAGTATTTTAAATAGCCACTTAAGAGCTAAAATGTGCTGTCCACGTATGTGGCCACTAAAGCCCTAGGAGGTGCATTTAATGATCCCGTAAACAGCATTAAAGTCTGTTGTTTTTTTTTGTTTTTTTGTGATTGGCCTGTTTTTACAGGGATTTTGTACTCACAGAATTTACGTCAAAATCAAGGAAACAATGGTGTTTGAGGTTGACATTCTGTTTTTTTACCCTTTTTGCTTTTATTAAATAGGACAGTATTGAGACAGGAAGTGAAGCTGAAGAGAGGGGGGGGGGGAGGGGGTGGGGGAATGTCCTTGAGCCGGGATTCAAACTCGGGGTGCCCTTATGTGCTACTGCACTGTATGTCGGTGCACTAACCACTAGGCTATTGCAATTTAAACGGATAAATGGCTTTAAAATTTATTATACACTTGTAGGCTGTGCTGATTTGTGCTTTTTTCCTCTGATTGGTCAACCAAATCTGTGCGCATGACACATACATTATATATATATATATATATATATATATATATATATATATATATATATATATATATATATATAAAACTAAGTTTACATATTCTATAATTTTATCATTTGGCAGGCTTGCATTCATTGCGCATGCATAAATTAAACAAAAACGTAAATAAGTAGTATTATTAGACAAACGACTGTTTTCTTCCTTTCCTTTATTCCATTTAAAACTAGAAAACAAATGATTAAAACACACTGACCGGTGACGCTATGTAAGGTACAAATTTAAAAGGTCCATAATAATACTGCAAGGGTACAAAGGTGTACCTAAAATTACAAAAGTGTTCCTCTTAATTTTTAAGTCCTAATATATACTGTTAAGGTACCAATATGTACCCTTTAAGTGCAAACGTGTACCTTTTGAAAGATACCACCCCAGTGACAGTTCGCGTACCTTTATATCTGAGAGTGTACTGAATTCTTATTATAGAGGTTTTCATTTCACTTTTCAAAATGTAAATTTATTGTTCAATTTTTGTAGATAACAGTGTTGTAATTAATTAGTATATAACATCCAATGCAATTTTCTAAAAACTCTATTTTATAAAAAATGCATTAAACCTACAAAAAGTGCTGTAAGATCTTCAAACTTGGCAACAGAGGATGAGGAATCTTTGTAAAGGGTCAGTTAATCTGAATGTTTTGATACGGTCTCTCTGATTTTATGCACAGCGAGTGTTTTAGTTTCTGCAGAACGGTTTATAATGAGCCAGTAGCCTGAGAGCACATGCTTCTGCGTAACACTTGTGATTTCAGACAGCTTGAAAGGATAAAAGAGCCACTTGAGCTGCGAGCCCTTTTGTCTCAGCACACTTTTCTTTCTCAGTGGTGTCATAATGATCAGTGCTTTAATTAGTGACAATAGGAAAAGAGGATTCTTTCATAACTTTACATTTATAATTTTATTCTCCACTGGAGTTTCCTGTCGGAGAGCTAGAGTCTGGTTTGAGCTATCATTAGTGAGGCGATTTAGATATTTTTCTTGCTTCCATCTTTGAAAGCTTGCATTTGTCCAAAATTCCTGATATTTGTAACAGAAGTTACCTGAAAAAGCTCTTTCTAAAACATCATTTGCTTGTAAATCGCTAAATGTGCCGTCAGAGTGACCTCTATCTGTCTTCACACGGCCGATATACACAAATAGACGAGCAGAATAAGAATAGAGCGCTCATCATTTTACCTGTTTCTCTATTCCCTGTTTTGCTCTTTTGTCTTCTCCATATTTCCTTCCCATTAACAAATAAAATGTGAACTAGCAAAGTTAAATCAGCTCCTAATGAATTATAACATGTATGAACATGAGTAATTTAGAAGTCAATGTTCAACAGTAAAAACTTTATGAATGGAAGGTTAGAGCTATCATTTCATTGGAGTTGCCCATAAACATAACATGAATTAGTCAGAATTTTAATCTTTTTAAACTTTATACATTTTTTAGAGACTTTTACCATGTACAGTATTAACAAAAACAAAACAGTCTTTCATTCAATTTCCTTTATCTTAGTTCCCTATTTTTATTTTTTATTTTTGTGTTTAACAAGAAAATACATCATTGTATACAATACAACAAAGGAAAAATTACAGATTGTCTTATTTTTCTTATTTTCCCACTATCCCCTTGAAATAAAATAAATTAAAATGTATGAATTATAAACAAACATATCCTCTAAAAGTAATAATAATAAATTAAAAATGAAATCTTAGTTCCCTATTTAATAGGAGTTGCCACAGCGGAATGAACCGCCAACTAATCTGGCATATGTTTCACACAGTGGATGCCCTTCCAGCCACAGCTCTGTACTGTGAAACACTAATACACTCTCTTTTACATACACACACACACTCATACACCACGGTCAATTTAGTTTATCCAATTCCCCTATAGTGCATGTCTTTGGAATGTGGGGGGAACCGCAGCACCCAGTGGAAACCCACATGAACACGGGGAGAACAGCGACCTTCTTGCTGTGAGGCTACATTTTTCTCAGAAATTGTAATTTGCTAAGCAGTTTTAAAAATGTGTGCTTTTACTTTCTCTTGAGTACATTTTTAGTGCAGTATCGGTACTTTTACTCCACTACTTTCCTTCAATCTGCAGTCACTGCTTTATTTTTTTTTCTCTATGGGAATTAGAAAAGTCAATCCTGCGATTCCTGTTCAATCAAATCACATATAGAAGGTAAATCACATCATACTGAACTACCTCAATACATGTGTGATTTATAATTGCAGCAAACTGTTTGGAAGCATTAAAGGTGTCCAAGAATATGTTCAAAATCTTTACACGCAATGACCCAGAGACTGTTTAGATGCATGTCACTTATGAGAAGATGATGAATGTTTACTGTATGATGACCACAGGGGCCTTAAACACTCAGCAGGCACAAGACGTCAACATGACGTCAGACTGACATTGTTCCCAAACATCAAGAAGACATTTCATTTTGTTTGAAAATAAAAATCAGGTTGATGTCAGAACTCAACGTCAGGCCAACATCACTGTCCAAGGTCCAACCCAAAACCAACCAAAAATCAACGTCTAATGATGTTAAAGCTTGACATTGTGTGGGCGTTACCACTATGAAGTTTATCAGATGTTGGATTATTTTTGCCATACCTAACGAATAAATGTCAGTATTTGACGTCAATATGGTGTTGGTTTAAGATGTCAATATTATTGATATTAATAATAATGTCTTATGACGTTGTGTGCCTGCTGGGCAATAGCTAAATGTATTTTATTTATTTTTGTAATTTCTTAGTCCATGTATGAATCAATTAAATGCTTAAAGTCAACTTTGTTTGTGTTGCTAGATAATGTGGACTGTGTGTGTGTGTGTGTGTCTGTGTGCAGGAATGGTCAGATGTTTGCTGTCGAGGCATTCGAAGTGCTCACGTCTACGTTCTGGTGTACGACATCTGCTGTTTCGACAGCTTTGAGTACGTCAAGACCATGCGGCAGCAGATCATAGAAACCAGGTATGTGATGAGCAATTCCAGCATTATGGACGTGACGTTTGCAGTAAAAACTTTTAAACAAGAAATATATTTTCCAAAACTACTAACCACAGAGTTATGGGATCAGAAAAATGTCAATCCGTAAACGTTTTTGATAGTTTAACTAAGAAACAAGTGAAGATTATCTATTAACTAATTTGATTGTGATTGCTTGCAGCTGGCCCAGCATTATTCAATTTATGATTCACCAATCAGACGATTCCTAAGCCACTATAAATACCCTAAGTTCCATTTAACAGCCATCTTCATTTTGAAGAATCCCCCCCTTTCACCCCTACTCCTCCGAAAAGCGCTTGGTGTGTACGAGCCTTTAATGCCTGCCTGAGAATAGTGTATAAATTGTGTAGTGAGGGGTTTTACTAGTGGTGGGCAAAGCGAGGCTTCGTGAAACACTGAAACAGTCAAAGCAAATGTGTCGAAGCTTCGAAACGTTTCGAAACCCCACTCTACGGTGACACCTAGCGGTCATTTCATTTGTATTGCACTGAAACAGTTTCAGCACAGAACAGTTGAGCAAATTGAGGTATGAAACCCCACTTTGTAGCCTTGAACCTACAAGTGGTTTAGTTGAGCGGTTAGAGTTCGTGACCGCCATGTAGGGATACTGGGTTCAAATCCAGGCTAATACAATTATTTTGAAATGCTTTAATATCAGTTGGTAATGTTTTGGTCTTGTATCGTTTTGTTTCAACATTGCTCTGACATTCGAATAAACACCTTGTAAATAAATTTGTATTGTTTTGGTCATAAAACAGGGTTGTTGCTAGATCAGATACAGTTGTGGCCAGAAGTTAACAATAATTATATTATTAATTAAATTTCCCATTGTATTTTATTAACGTCTATCCAAAACCCATCACAGTACTGTAAAAATATTAATTATTGTTTTACAGTGTTACAAAAATGATGCTAAATTGATGGCGTAAACGCAGCTGTATCCTATCTAGACTACACCATAAAACTGATTAAAATATTAAAATACATAAAATCAAGATTTTGGAGTAATTGTACTGGTTAGGATTCGAACCCAAAATTACTTCGAAACACAGTATCAACGTGCACACGCACGGTCCGCTAGACCATACGTGACAGACACATGAATCTGACTATGCTAGTCAACTGCAGATTCTCCAGGTCTCGAAACGCTTCTGAAATGATCAATGCTTTGAATCGCTTTAGTCACGTGACAAGGTGTTTCGAAACAATTTAGTCACGTGGCCTGGGTGTTTCGAATCATGCTTCGGTGCAGTGTTTCGAATCACTTGCGCTTCGGGATCTTGACACTGTGTTGAAACGTCAGTTTCACGTCAGCCATCCCTAGGTTTTACAGCCTTATACTATAAAATAATTGTAAAAAAATAAAGCTGACTAATCGGCGGATTTCACCTATTGCAGGCTATTTTTATAACGTAACTCCTGCGATTAGTGAGTGACCACAGTACTGTAAAATACAAGCCTGCACAAAAAAAAAACTAGAAAGAGTTTCACTATTTTGATGAATACTTTGATGACGTTTTCATGGGGTTGCTCTGGGAATATTTGCTATTTCTTCACATCTCTTCCTGTTGTGCTTTTGTCTTCTTAAACCTCCTCTTTTCTGTTTTTTCTTCATTTCCTGCATGCTTCTCAGCCCATCTTTTCCTTTTCTTCAATGTTTGATGGTTGCTGTAATTGCACTCAAAAGTGAGGCCCTTGTGTAATCACGGGCTGCCAGCACACTGGGTCATTTCTTCATCATTTGGATCCAAATCAACAGAAATGCCTTCCTCTGCTGATTGCAAAGGGCATGTAAAGTCATCATCAAAAGGCAATTCAAAAGCCTCGGAGACTGAACATGTTTTTTTTTTCTGATGATGATGCCTTATTGTGACTATTTGGGCTTCACATTAATGCATGTTTGATGTCTCTTTCATATTATTTGCTGTTTGGTTTGATATCCATATGTTAACACTTTTGGCAAGGTGCTGCTTGAATTCTTTATCGCATTATATTGTGCAAACAAACACACTTTTCTTGCTTTGATGAAACAAGTTGGTGTTTTATAGTCTGTATCTTACAGTAGATATGCGTTTCAAATCAAAGGTTCCAACATTTTTGCAGTCGATTTTTTTTTTTCACTTACTAAAATGGTGTAACAATAGTTTATATACAAAAAACACATTCAGGATAATAATCATTAAGCTGTGAGATGCAAAAATTGTTTATTCAGAAATGTACAATGTTTATTCACCTTATTCTCAGCTGTCGAGCGGGCGCTGCCATTTGAATCTTTTTGTCTCGCGACTTCCGGTCACATTCACTTCCATTCATTTTTTGATGTTAACAACTGCTCGTTACGCTGCTTGATGTTGCAATTTAATGTTTTCTTATTATATTATGCTACTTGGTCTGTGTAGTCATGCAAACATTTGTTTGTTGAGCAAGTAGTTTGGCCATTTTCTGCCGTTTATTATTCCTTGTCATTTCTCCCATAGGCGACTGAATCGGAAGTTCTAAGACAATTGCGAAAACAGGCGCACTTCCGCATTTTAGAATAAGGTCAATATAGAGATATGGAGGGATTTTAAGAAAGTATATTATGCAAACTGGTACAAGTGTCTGTCAAAGTGTGTAAAGAGAGATAATATTAATATATAGTGCTTTTCTGGACACTCAAAGCTCTTTACGCATTTTATAGGGGAAATTTCCTCATCTACCACCAGTGCCCCACATTGCGCCAGACCACACACCAGCTGATTGGTGGAGAGGAGACAGAGTGATGAGGCCAATTATGATATGGGGATGGTTAGGAAGCCATGATAGGCAGAGGCCAGTGGGCAAATCTGGAATTTTCAATGACCACAAAAAGTCAGGACAACACTCACTGAGCAGTATAGAGTCCCCATCAAAACACTGGGGCGTTAGGACCCACACAGACCACAGGTTGAGCGCCCCCTGCTGGCCTTCCTAACACCACTTTCGGCAGCAACCCAGCTTTCCCATGTGGTCTCCCAGCCATGAGAGACGAAAAACTGTTTTTTACAGGTGGTTTGTCAAGACCACTCACCTGTGAAATACTTCACCTCTATACAGATTTAATTATCACCTACAACTATGTATTATACAAGAAACTATGTCACTTTTCGTCACTGGTAAGAACTGAAGCATTGAAAGGTAATTGTGAGCTTTTGCTGAGAAAATATTGTGATCTAAACGATCACCAATTGTGAAATAGTTAAACCACAATGCCAAACTAAAACTGAATCTGTCTCTGATCACACAGTGGATTCTTAAAAAGTGTTTTAAACAAAGTAACAAAGTTGACAGTATGTTACAAAATAAACAGGAAGGAACATAGTAGAAAAACTATAGTATAAAGATAACTTAAAGGGGACCTATTATGCAAAAATAACTTTTATGCTGTGTTCACACCAGATGCGGAACGCACGGATAAATTGAGCTATTTGTGCATTAATAGACGCATGAACATTTTGAGTGTACTCGCTTCATTCGCTTATCAAAATCTGCTTCATTTGCACATACATTCACTTCACAACAGACGTGGATTTGCATGATGGGCGTGATGCAGGTCAATCGATCAAAACATTCAACTCGCACCGCTTCATTTCACGCAAATCACGTCATTTGCGCCATCTCATTCATGCTTATCATGCCGCAGGATGTCTATTCTTGTGTTTGCATTGACTTAACATGTAAATCACTCGCGCTTGACACTTCTTCCGCGGCTGGTGTAAACACAGCAACACAAGGGGTTTAAACAGCTGTGTGGCAACAGTCACAGAATATAACCAGCTTCTAATAGTAAAAATTTTTTCATTCATTTCCTTTTTGGTGTACTCCCTTTATTCATCAGGGATCACCACAGCGGAATGAACCGCCAACTTATCCAGCATATTTTTTACGCAACTGATGCCCTTCCAGCTGCAACCCAACACTGGGAAACACCCATACAATCCTGCATTAACACACATACAATACGGCCAATTTAGCTTATTTAATTCACCTATAGCGCATGTCTTTGGACTGTGGGGGAAACTGTAGCACCTGGAGGAAACCCACATGAACACTAGGAGAACATGCAAACTCCACACAGAAAAGCTAACTGACCCAGCCGGGGCTCAAACCAGCGACCTTCTTGCTGTGAGGCGCTCATGTTACCTACTGTGCAACCGTGATGCCCACCTTATTCTTGAACAGGAAAATTCTATAGGGAAATTCACCCACAGTTTTTCCTCTGTTACACCCAAATGCAGCTACAACCCCTCACGTTAAAGCAGGGAAAGTCACAGCCAATCACAGTGTTCATATATGATATGGGGGTGGTACAACTCAAGGAGAGAATCGCCGTTTCTCAATTCCAAAAACGCAGAGAATGGACTTGCGTTCTTGTGGAGACCGGTCTTGCCAGGTGTCCTCGGAAGAACGAACTCAGGAGACCGCAAGGGCAGAGAATGCGTCCTTTGAGAAATGGGATGCTGCGTTCTTCCTGATGGTCATGTGACCTTCACGCGTTTTAAATAGTAAATTATTTAAACATTACAGCACTCATACAACGATTTTTTGTTTCCCCCCCCCCTCTTCAAAATATATACTTTGCATAAAAAACATTATAAATATACTCTGCACAATATAAATAAAACAGATTTTAATATGAATTTCAGCAAACAAACAACCCTTAATGTGTTTATTCCTTTATTAAGATGTCCATGGTAATGTTTACTTTCATCGTTTCATTTAGGGAAACTCCTGAGGTAAATAAGTGATATCTCTGAACTTTAATAATAAATCTAAATAAAATGCTGCGCTTCCCACCTCCAGTCGCAATGACTTCTGGGACTTCCAGAGGGAGTTCGGTGGTCAAGTCTGCATCGGTGCGTCCTCGATATCAAGAACACATCCGGGAAGTTTCACGCATCCTCCAAACTTGCGGTCTTGAGTATTGGAACTGAACTTAGGCAGCTGATGATGACGTTGCACGAGAACACGAGGATGCAAGACCGCTGAAGAACGCATATAGAGAAACAGCTAATGTGATTTGACGTGAATTAAACTATTGGTGGGGACATTTCAATAGTTGATGGATATTGATGGGGACACTTCCCCTCCGGACTTGCTAATTTCACGCTCCTGGACGTTAGTCTTGTTTTTAAATTACCACTATGCTGACACACAGGCATTTGTAGCTCCGCCCTCTTTTGAAAAGAGCACCGAGGGCACAATCCTATTTGAATTTAAAGCGACAGCCACCAAAATGGCACAAATAGGATCAAAAAGGATAGTTTCAAACAGTTATAAAACATTATTTGTTGGGTGTTTTAAGCTGAAACTTCATATACACACTCTAGGGACATCAGAGACTCATTTTATAGCTCATAAAAAGGGGCATAATAGGTCCCCTTTACATGTAAATGGCTATTAAATCACTATTAAAGTTGAATGTTTCTAAATAGACACTGGAACGAATCTGTTAATGAAATATTAGTGTTTTTTCCTTAACATTTTGACATTTAAGATGTGTCTCTAATTATACATACACTATATAGCCCCTCAGCATTGCAGAATGTAACTTGTTTAAAATTAAATGTAAAAATATGTGTAATTTTATCAAATTATAATCGCACAGGATAAGTAATGTATTTCAACTAGCTTTATGAAATACATTTTGAGGTGTACAGATTTGTGTAAGAGCAAATCAGCCTTTAGAAAGGTGACAAATTGCTCTGCATGAGAGTAACGCAGACAGCGACAGTGATGCTCCATATTTATTTACATTCAGCTCAGGCAGTGATTGGTCAGTGTGGGCGTCAGTGGTGAGTCTGTCACTCAGAGGCCGGTTTAATGTAATCGATGGCGTCAGCTGTCATCCTTTGCTTGCGTCAAGGCCTTAGCTGTGAGACAGGCGGTTCCGGTGACAAACATTCATGTTTTATTGATCCAGGCAGAACACAATTAAGTCACCTTGGCCCGACACTGCCTAGCAGCCTCTGCCACACAATGGGATGAAGAAGAAACGCTTCGATGCGCTGATCTGATCTGTTAATACCACGCAGAAGTGAGAGTGCTGGTTGTCAATTTCTCCTGTTGAGGAATTACGAGAGAGACGGTGGATTAATCTTTGGTGAAACAATATCCATGTTTCCTGATCTACGGTCTCCCATAGAAATATGATATATGGTATTATATGCAAATAAGATGTATGACATACAATTTCATATTAGAATTTCACATATACTATATCAAATATGTCATATATGCAATATGTATTTCAGAATCCAGCAAAACGGCCATTTACAATTGCTTTTGACCACTGGAATTATGAATGCAGTGGGTATGAAAAGTATTTACACCCCCATAAATCTTTAACACTGTTATATTGCTGTCGTTTGCTAAACTAATTTAAATTCATTAGTTTCCTCATGTCCTAACGTACACACAGCACCCCATAAAGCTGAATTATCACATGGTCCCAAGTATTCAGACTCGGTTGCTGTCTAGTTAATCTGATCATCCTTGAGATGGTTCAACACCTTCATTTGAGTCCAGCTGTGTTTGATTATACTGATTGGACTTGATTAGGAAAGCCACACACCTGTCTATATTAGGTCAAAGGAACTGCCTAAAGAGCTCAGTAACCGAATTGTGGCAAGGAACAGATCTGGCCATGGGTACAAAACAAATCTGCTGCACTTATGGCCCGTTTCCACTGAGTGATGCAGTACGGTATGGTATGGGTCACCTTTATCAGCCTTGCGTTTCCACTGCCAAAAGGGTACCAATAGTCCTCCTGCAGAAGTCAGTGACGTATCTCTGTAAACCACAAATGTCCAGTTGCATGTGTAGCTCCACCTTTTGGTACCCTTTTGTCCTGCTAAGTACCCTTTGCAAAGGGTACCCAAAAAGTAGTACAGTACATTTTGCCTTTAGGTAAATTTTGACAGTTGACACGACCATAAAAGTGCACCAAACAGTACCGTACCATTCAGTGTAAACGGGCCATTAAGGTTCCTAAGAGCACCTCCACCTCCTAGTTTCCTCCATGATCCTTAATCGGAAGACATTTGAGACAACCAGAACCCTTCCTAGAGCTGGCCATCTGGCTAAACTATCGGGAGAGAAGAGCCTTGGAGAGAGTGCTAAAGAAAACCCCAAAGATCACTGTGGCTGAGCTCCAGAGATGCAGTCAGGAGATGGGAGAAAGTTGTAGAAAGTCAACCATCACTGCAGCCCTCCACCAGTGGGGCTTTAAAATCGTGAGTAATAAGATTCACTGGTCTGATGACACCAAGATAAAAGTTTTTGGCCTTAATTCTAAGCGGTATGTGTGAATAAAACCAGACACTGCTCAGCTCCTGTCCAATACAGTACCAATAGTGAAGTATGGTGGTGTTAGCATCATGCTGTAGGGGTGTTTTTCAACTGCAGGGACAGGATGACTTTACAATGAACTGTTGGGAAAGATGAATGCAGGTAAGTATAGGGATATCTTGGACGAAAACCTTTTCCAGAGCGCTCAGGACCTCAGACTGGGCCGAAGGTTTACCTTCCAACAAGACAATGACCCTAAGCACACTGCTAAAATAACGTGGCTTCACAACAACTGTTTAACTGTTCTTGACATGGCCCAGCCAAAGCCCTGACTTAAAACCCAATTAAGCATCTCTGGAGAGACCTAAAATGGCTATCCACAAACGTTTACCATCATACCTGACAAAACTAGAGAGGATGTGCAAGGAGGAATGGCAGTGGATCCCCAAATCCAAAAATTTTCCCAGAGACTCATGCTGTAGCAAAGGGTCTGAATACTTAAGTCCATGTGATATTTCAGTTTTTCTTTTTTAATAAATCTGCAATGTCAACAATTCTGTGTTTTATCTGCCAATATGGGGTGCTGTGTGTACATTGACAAAAAAATGTACTTAAATTATTTTAGCAAATGGCTGCAATGTACAGTAACAAAGAGTGAAAAATGTAAAGGGGTCTGAATACTTTCCGTACCCACTGTATGTACAAGTATGTTCAAAAATATTATATATATATATATATATATATATATATATATATATATATATATATATATATATATATATATATATATATATATATATATATATATATATATAATATTTTTGAACATACTTGTACATACAGTGGGTACGGAAAGTATTCAGACCCCTTTACATTTTTCACTCTTTGTTACTGTACATTGCAGCCATTTGCCAAAATAATTTAAGTATATATATAATGGTATAGTTCAAAACTTGTACATAAAACTTGTCCACATTTTCTGTTGTCATGTAAAAAAAAAACAGCCAAACGCATAAAATGCTTCAGTTTTTAAAAGAAACTGAAAGTGCTGTTGTGTAAGCGGCCCCTGAGTGTCAAACCACCTTAATATTAATGACTGAATGAATAAATCAGAAACGAGACTGACTTAGTGAATGAATGATGAATGGACGTGATAATATATTAATTGTGTTTGCTAAAGGACTCTACTGTGTTTGAGAATGAAATTGCGTGTCAGAGATCAGGCGTTGACTGATGGACAACACTGGTGTTTCCTGTCAATTCAAGACCCAAAGTCACCCTATGACTGACAGCATGGGGTCTGCAGAGGCTAATTTAGTTTTTTACGACCCAAACCTTTTTTATCAGTACACAGAAACTCATCTGAGGTAAGCTTTGACGGGCTACGTTTTGTTCTAAATCCCCTTTTTTTTGGACATCCAGAACTGTAGCCGTTCATTTGCAGTTTTTTCAATAGCAGAGGTTTATTTTTAACATTTCTGGCCGGTGTGTATCCGTCCAGTGGAGCTCTGCGGCGAGCCTCTGTGAAGTGAAACAATTGGAAATCCATTTGTCTTTTTCAGAGCTGTCGGAGGCACAGGTCATCTCAAACAGAGATAAGCGAGGAGACATAAGCTGCTCTCAGGGATCTCGGCTCTCGGTCGGAGCCGCTTTACATCTGTAACGTGTGACGGCTTCACTTCCTGACAGCTCATCACTGCAGGGCAAAACTCTTGCCGTTCATTTTCACATTCATTTTCGCAATATGTGGATTTACTATTGACCTTATTCCAATGCTTTTTAATGGGCTCACCTAACCCCACCCCAACCCTACCCAATACAGTGACGTCACTAGCTCCATTTGAGTGCACTGTGTCTGACATTGCATCGCTGAGTGATGCAGTCTCAGCTTGCATCATAAAGGCTGCATCCAGATACTATTGGAAGTGCGCTTGTTTTTATGATTGTTTTAGAACTTCCAATTCAGTTGCCTATGGGAGAAATGACTTGGCAAAGTGAAAAAGGTCAAACTACTTGCACAACAAACAAGTGTGTTCATGACTATACATCTGAAAGTATAGTCACATAATAAGACAAGACCCATTTGCAACATCAAGCAGCACAACAAGCTGTTTTAATCATCTTAAAAATCAATGGAAGTGAATGAGACTGAAAGTGTCAAGCCAAAAAGATTCCAATGGCTGCGCCCGCTTGTACGTGCAGAGCCCTGTTACAATACAGTATCGTTTACTCCCCCTCACATCATTCCAGCTTATACAACTTTGTCCACTCAATGAAATTCAACAGGCTCCTGTTTTGCTTGAACTCTAATGTTCCTCAGAATAGTTTACTATTTCACAAATTAAGCAAATTCAATGCAGAATTTTAACGAAGTGCGCTTCCTCGGGTCTTCTTCATTAACACTGAACCCAAGCTGCACAATCAGACCAGGGAGTGTGATAAAATCCTTTCTTCTGTAGAGCTTCGGAATATTATTAGTATTATTAAAAAGATGTCGAATACTATCAGAGGATTCATTAGTGTCCTTGTATCATTCAAACCTTTTAAAAGTTATTTAAAAAGACTGAGATTGTAGTGTTGTAGTGCAAGATCATCACTTGTGAAGTGTAACCAAAAAGACGACGATGTCTTTTTGTAATTTTCCTAATGTGTGGTTTAAAACATTCACACAATACTACAATTTTAGAGAAACATGACATAAGATCCTGATTTAGACACCCAGCACAATAAGATGCAAGACATGTTTGGCGTGATTTGTTGCTATTTTTAGACCAGCGCAACCCTAATTTTCACGTTTTGCATTGTTTAAATAGCAAATCCATATGTGCCACTTTGTGGAAACATGGGTGTGCTGGTCTAAAATAGAGGTGTGTTAAGGCGCATTGTTGGCGCATTGCTATTTTGAGAAACTGAAATCAGGTCTAAAGTCCAGAGCAGAGTGCGTTAGTTATGCGCCTATGCAGGTCCAAAAGCGTACGCATTGCTTTATACACACAGGATGTACAGCAAAACACAAATATCTTTACATATAAAAAAAAAAAGATTAAAATGTTACAAAAAATAATTATTTTCTACATATTATATGAAATATAAATATAAACTTCATATGGGTCATAAGAATAGGATGTGTGTTTGGATATAACTCCGTTGTTTTACCTCACTTTTTTATTATTGTTTATTTAATTTAATTTGCTGGAAATCAGAACTGAATTTACAAAAAGTTTTGAAACATATCTTTGTGCTTAACAAACTAAATTAAATATGTAGGCTAATAGATGTCTTCAGTGGAGTGCGTACAACACAGTTTCCTCATCCACGAAAGTAAAGGAGTAAAGTAAAGAGTGAAAGTAAAGAGGCTGAATGAAGGGGGCTCGTTCTTTATCCTTACACTACAGATGGTCTGTTTAACTGTTTTCTCGCTAGTAAAGCGTTCAGTTTTTCCTACTTACAAAGTCTGACATGTGAATAGCATATGCGGCATAGCGCAATTTGAGCATAATTTGAGTTATGCTCAAAACACACCCATAACTCATTAAGAGAATAAGCACAACCCTGTTAGACCATGCACCAGGGTGGAGAGCATTTTTTTATCCATAAAATAGTAAAAGTGGATTCAGACACGCCCTTAATGCTTTTGCGCCGTGCGCTTTAGACTTTTCGCCTAGATCAGCACAGTAGAGTCCTTAACGTTAAAGGCATAGATCAGCTTTAAAATTTTGTCATAATGTTCTCACTCTTCACTTGTCACAAAACTGTTTAAGCGAAAAAGAAGATGTGTTGAAACGAAAAGATCATTTGAAAAACGATAGAAACCTGTAACCATTGACTTCCATAGTTTACTAGTTACTAGTTTCTAAAATTATTTAATTCATTCATTCATTCATTTTCCTTTAGCTTAGTCTCTGTTTCAGAGGTCGCCACAGTGGAATGACCTGCGGAGGGCAGCAGATGCCCTTACATCCACAGCCCAGTACTGGGAAACACCCATACACACACACAACTCATACACTATGGTGAATTTAGTTAATTCAATTCACCTATAGTGCATGTCTTTGGACTGTGGGGGAAACCGGAGTACCCAGAGGTAACCCACATGAAAATGGGGAGAACATGCAAACTCCACACAGAAATGCCATATGACACAGCCAGGACTCGAACCAGCGAGCTTCTTGCTGTGGGACGACAATGCTTCCCTAACATTTTTTCAAATAACTTATTTTGTTTTCAAGAGAAAAGAAAACTTAGAATGGTTTGAAATCACTTTATTGTGAGTAAATGTAAATTTTTGGGTGAACTATCTCTTTAATCCTTTTTCATTTATTCTGCAGAAAATGTGTGGTAAGCTTTAGATTTAGTTTCATCTTCAAGGTAACAGAAATACAGTTTGATGTGAAAAAGTCGTTCAGTGTATAAAGGCATCAAGGACTTTTTTTTTTTTTTTGGAAATATGAAAGAAAAGTGCTTTCATGTTCACGATGTACATAATGCTGCCATGGATTTTCACTAATGCTCATCTCAATCCCTGAAACGCCACTTTATTATGGAGGAATCCAGGATAAATGGATGCAAAGAGAGCTCCAGACAACATCTTTCAAAAAGACGACTTTTTGGATTTAGCCTCGAACGCATTAATTATATCAGTCTGATAAAATTGCAGGCTAAATTGATCCTTTTGAAGACGACATTCCACTTCAACTTACGCTTTATGAAGACATGATCACAGCAGGGTCATTCTGCTCATTCAAATATGCCATCTTAAATAGCCATCTGAAAGAAAATAGGTAAAGGTCTTTTGTCTTAAAGGGACAGTTCACACAAAAATGAACATTTCATCACCATCTCCTCACACTCAAGTGGACATTTTCTTCTTTTATGTATGTTGAACACAAAGCAAGATATTCTGAAGTATGTTGGGAAAAAACAGCCATTGACATTTATAATAGAAGCAAAAAATACTATAGTTGTCAGTTTTTAATCAACATTCTTCCAAACATCTTTACATTTGTGTAACAAACAAAAAAAAAACTCAAACAGGTTTGAAACAAGTCAAGGGTAAGCACATGATGGCAAAATTGTAACTTTGGGGGGAACTGTCTATTTAAGACAGATTCAAACTATAGGAGGTTTAAGCCTGAATTATCCCTGCATAATAATCCGGAAATAATTTTATTGGTTCAAATGTTTGGCTCAGATTATTTGGTATAATATGCCCTGACGGAATTTAGAAGTCGTGATCACCATATCTAGCCTGTCTAGATCACAGGAGAACTACAAATCTGCCACTTTAATGAACTACAGCTCTCATCATGCACTTCACTCGCACGCCTGTGTATTTTTCAACGAACATGACATAGGGTAATTAGGCTAGTCATTGTGTAACAATGGTTTGTTCTGCAGACAATGATAAAAAATTAGCTTAAGAGGGCTGATAATATTGATCCTAAAATAATTTGTAATAATATTTAAATCTGCTTTTAATCTAGCTAAAATAAAACAAATGAGACTTTCTCCAGAAGGCAAAATATTAGAGGACATACTATGAAAATTTCCTTGCTTTGATAAGCATTATTAAGGAAATATTTATTTTTAAAAAATTCACAGTAGAGCTAATAGTTCTGACTTCAACTGTATATCATTTTGAATAGTCATGATTACGATTATGACCAAAACAATCGTCATTATGATTTTTCCCATAATCAAGCAAACCTAGTATATATATATATATATATATATATATATATATATATATATATATATATATATATATATATATATATATATATATATATATATATATATATATATATATTCGTCTTTGTTAACGTTAATAAAAAAATTAATTTGTTCATTGTTAGTTCTCACAAACACTCACAAACTCAATATTGGATTATAAAAAGCCATTAGTGAATGTTGAACTACTGTATGGTTAATAAAGGCTGTACAAGTGTTGTTCATTATTAGTTCAGGTTAGTAAGTGCATGGATTATCATAAAGGGGGAACATAAATGGTTTTGAATAAGAATTGAAAGTCTGTGTGTGTCTTTAAAGTGTGTGTGTGTCTTTCCACAGAGTGATGGGGTCTGGAGAGACGCCCATTCTGATCGTCGGCAACAAGCGTGATCTTCAGCGAGGTCGCGTCATCCCTCGACACAGCGTTTCTGACTTAGTCCAAAAGAGCTGGAAGTGCGCGTACGTGGAGTGCTCAGCCAAGTTCAACTGGCACATTTTGCTGCTGTTTGGAGAGGCTCTGCGCAGCGTGGGTTGTGTCCGCTGCAAACACATCCACGCCACCATCCGTTTCCAGCGGGCGCTCAGGAGAGAGCGATGCGTCCTAATGTGAGGCCGCACTTTTTCTTCTGCACCGCTGCTTTTAAAGCGGTTTATGGGATCTGTATGGATGGTTGGTTAATGTTTGGGCAGCTGGAGGAGCCGTGATAACCCTCTTGCCAAGGAAATTCACATTTTGGGATTTGAACTATGGAAAGACAGATGTGGGGGTCTTAAAACAGGGAGTTCCCCTGTTGCTTCATTACCTAAAGCCTTCAAATTGATGTCTTCGCTTTTGGGCTTGAAGAACACAACTGACGTCTCTGCCTCTTGTCTTAAAAATCCAAACCTCCAAAAAAGCCAAATGAAGGTGATAGCTTAAAGGGATGGTTCACTGAAAAGTTTCATTTACTCACCATCAAGTGGTTCCAAATGTTTAGAAATGTTAAAGGTTTTCTGTTGAGCACAATAGAAGAAATTTCGAATAATGTTGGAAACCGCTATTAGCTTTAAATAGGGCATAAAAACTTAGCACCAGACAACTGAGTAGGATAAACTACACTACCTGACAAAAGTCTTGTAGCCTACCTAAGTTTTAGTAACGGCAAAAAATAACTTACCTTCTAGTGGATCATTTGGTATCAGAAGTGGTTTATATGAAAGGCAAAAGTCTCTAATTACGCTTATTTCACCAAAATAAATTATAATTATGCCTTGATTTTTAATTATGTAATTAGTCTGGTCTCTTTTTCCAGAAATAATGTGCAGTATATAAAGTCATGCTGTAGTGGAAAGAGAATGAGTATTGTGTATGACTCCCATGATCTTGGAGGACTGCATCCATACATCTCTGCAATGACTCAAATCACTCATCTGGAATAAGTCTCATCTGGAATGGCAAAGAAAGCGTTCTTGCAGGACTCCGTGAGTTCATCAGGCTTTTTTAGATTCATCTTCAATGCCTTCTGCTAAATCTTACCCCTGACATGCTCAATAATGTTCCTATCTGGCCAATCCTGGAGGACCTTGATCCTCTTTGCTTTCAGGAACTTTGATGTGGAGGCTGAAGTATGAGAAGGAGCTCTATCCTGCTGAAGAATTTGCCCTCTCCTGTGGTTTGTAATGTAATGGGCAGCACAAATGTCTTGATACCTCGGGCTGTTGATGTTGCCATCCACTCTGCAGATCTCTCCCATGCCACCATACTGAATTTAAACCCAAACCATGATTTTTCCTTCGCCAAACTTGACTGATATCTGTGAAAATTTTGGGTTTCAATCTGCTACTTTTCTACATCACTAGATGTCAAGTTATTATTTGTAGCTCTTACAACTGAGATCAACAACAAGACTTTTGTCAGGTAGTTCACATTGAAAACACATTAACAGAGTGAATTCCATCAAGCTAATCATGATTTTGTTTGATTTTGATCGTGTGAAAACAAAAATAGACTCAATATGACAGCATTAGTCGTCAAACCAGCAGGCCGCCCATATTGTAAATCATCTGAAATGTTATTTTGATCATTCTGAAATCCCTCCAAAGTCTGTCATCAAAGTGGTTCAGTGTTATTAACTCTCAGAACACAGACTGTGGCTTCTATAGTAGGAATACTGTGGAAGTCAATGGTTGCTGATTTCCAACATTCTTCAAGATGGCTTAATTTCAGAAAAAAGTTTTGGGTGAACTATCCCTGTAATGTCGCAGCACATGGGCTCCACTGTGGTTTTGGGGATATGTTTAAAGATCTTCCAGTACCTGCCAGCAGATGTGTGTCCCAGCTCAGGTGTCGTACGCATGCACTTATTGTGCCATACACAACACAAATCATACCATAAGCCTGTACAGATATT